>NC_136874.1:1462972-1502972 GCF_951799975.1 Gobius niger | reverse complement strand
TTTGTTTAGTCTCAGATGGAGCTTTTGCACATTTTTAACAGTTCTTTTCTCTGTTTGTGAAAGACCTCGGTGATTCTGCCTCGTGGTTTCTTTACGACGATAACCCGGCGGCCATGTTTCCTTTCCCTCACTCTCTCTCTCTTCTCTTGGTTTTTTTTTTTCCGAATGGTTTCTTTAACGGTCAGTCGTGAGCCCGGAGCACACGCCCACGCGGCACCTGGTGAAAAGCGACCCCACCCCGTTTGGGTTCAAAGGTACAGGAGAGCGTTCATGTCACTGAGAACCATCGTTACAGCGCCCCCTGTCTGTTCATGTCACTGAGAACCATCGTTACAGCGCCCCCTGTCTGTTCATATCACTGAGAACCATCGTTACAGCGCCCCCTGTCTGTTCATGTCACTGAGAACCATCGTTACAGCGCCCCCTGTCTGTTCATATCACTGAGAACCATCGTTACAGCGCCCCCTGTCTGTTCACATCACTGAGAACCATCGTCACAGCGCCCCCTGTCTGTTCATATCACTGAGAACCATCGTCACAGCGCCCCCTGTCTGTTCACATCACTGAGAACCATCGTTACAGCGCCCCCTGTCTGTTCACATCACTGAGAACCACCGTTACAGCGCCCCCTGTCTGTTCATATCACTGAGAACCATCGTTACAGCGCCCCCTGTCTGTTCATGTCACTGAGAACCATCGTTACAGCGCCCCCTGTCTGTTCACATCACTGAGAACCATCGTCACAGCGCCCCCTGTCTGTTCATATCACTGAGAACCATCGTTACAGCGCCCCCTGTCTGTTCATATCACTGAGAACCATCGTTACAGCGCCCCCTGTCTGTTCACATCACTGAGAACCATCGTTACAGCGCCCCCTGTCTGTTCACATCACTGAGAACCATCGTCACAGCGCCCCCTGTCTGTTCATATCACTGAGAACCATCGTCACAGCGCCCCCTGTCTGTTCATGTCACTGAGAACCATCGCTACAGCGCCCCCTGTCTGTTCACATCACTGAGAACCATCGTCACAGCGCCCCCTGTCTGTTCATGTCACTGAGAACCATCGCTACAGCGCCCCCTGTCTGTTCACATCACTGAGAACCACCGTTACAGCGCCCCCTGTCTGTTCACATCACTGAGAACCATCGTTACAGCGCCCCCTGTCTGTTCATATCACTGAGAACCATCGTTACAGCGCCCCCTGTCTGTTCACATCACTGAGAACCATCGTCACAGCGCCCCCTGTCTGTTTATCTCCAGTGTCAAGAAATGAGAATTCAATTTGGGGGAGCAAATTGGGAAAAGAGTGGGGGGAAATTTGTAATAAATTAGGAAAAAATAAATAAATCTGGCGGAAAAAATTTGAAAAAAATTCTAAATATATTACATGTTGAAGAAACACATGTTGATTAATGTGCACTGTCCCAATTCAAATAAAGATATATTAAAAAATAAATAAAAAAATAAAAAAGAGAAATCTGGAAATAATTGTATTCAAATTGGGAAAAAATGTAGGGAAAATTTGGGGGGAAAATCATCAAAAAATAATGAAAAATATTGGGGAAAATTTTGGAAAAAGAGGAAAAAAATCAGGAAAAATCAGGGAAACATTGGTAAAATATTGGGGAAAAATAATGAGGAAAATTGGGGGGAAATGTGGAAAGATATATTGGGGAAAAATAAGGAGAAATATGGGAAATAACTTTGTTCAAATTGGGAAAATATTAGGGAAGATTTAGGAAAACATTGATGAAAAAATAAGGAAAAAGTGGTGAGGAAAAACTAGAAAAATATTGGGGAAAATTTTGGAAAAAGAGGAAAAAAAATTGGGAAAAATCAGGGAAAAATGTGGAAAAATAAGGAGAAATCTGGGAAATAATTTTGTTAAAATTGGGAAAATATTAGGGACAATTTGGGGAAAAAATGATTAAAAAGATAAAAAATCTGGGGAAAAATCTGGGAAACATTAGTAAAAAATTGGGGCAAAAGTGGGGAAATAATGAGGACATTTTGGGGAAACAAACTTCCGTCCTGGATTAACGATCTGTGTGGCGTTTGTGACCCCAGAGCCTCGCGGGCTGAGCAGGGTGCGGTGGGCGAGCAGCTCCAGTTTGTTACAGAGCAGACGCCAAGGTACGACGCCCCCCGCAGGCCTGGGGTGGGACTGCAGTGCTCTGTGTGCCGTGCGTTTGCTCCTTTTAGACTCCACGAGAACTAAAGAACTAAACTAGAGCTAAACCTAGACCTTCAGTCACCGTTTCCTCCGTGTCTGTGTGGTTTTTGTGGAAACACCATCGTCTCTGCACTTTGTGTCCGGGTGGTTTTGGTTTAACCTCCTCGTCTGACCCGCCGTGTCCCGTTTTCAGGCTGGACCAAGCCGTCCATGTCGGTGGATGCGTGTGAGGAGAACGACTACTCGAGCGGAGACGACCCGCTCAACTCCGACACCGAAGAGGAGCCGCTCAAGAAGCTGGTCAGACATTTTAATATTTCACTTTTACAGAAAGGATTTATACATGTGCACCAAGACTTACTTTAGGTTTAATGTAAAAAGCAGACCGAAGGAAGGACAGATGTAAGGGAAGAAGGAAGCGACGAAATGAAGGGTGGAAGGAAGGAAAGAAGGAAAGAAGGAAGGAAGGAAGGAAGGAAGGAAGAAATGAAGGAAAGAAGGAAAGAAAGGAGCATGAGGCGTTGTTCTCCAGTCAAGAACCTTTTATATTAAAGCTGAACTGTTTAAAGTGAGGGGTCCAGAGGTTAGTAACGTGATATTTTTGCAGCACGAGTCTTTAAGTTTGCCTGGTTGTGTCTCAGGCTCCGGGGAAGTACACGGTGCTGAGTGACTGTGAGAAGGCGGGACCTCAGGAGCTGTCGGTGAAGAGCGGGGACACGGTGCAGCTGATCCGCGAAGGAGACGACGGCCTCTGGTGAAACAGCCACACTACAGCCACACTGCTCCCACACTGCCCCCACACTGCCCCCACACTGCCCCCACACTACAGCCACACTACAGCCACACTGCCCCCACACTGCCCCCACACTGCTCCCACACTACAGCCACACTACAGCCACACTGCTCCCAGACTGCCCCCACACTGCCCCCACACTGCTCCCACACTGCCCCCACATTACAGCCACACTGCCCCCACACTGCTCCCACACTCTGGGGTCACAAACGTCACACGAGATCGTTAATCCAGGACGGAAGTTTGTTCCCCAAAATGTCCTCATTATTTCCCCACTTTTGCCCCAATTTTTTACCAATGTTTCCCTGATTTTTCCCCACATTTTTCATTTTTTTAATCATTTTTTCCCCAAATTGTCCCTAATATTTTATAACAAAATGATTTCCCAGATTTCTCCTTATTTTTCCACATATTTTCCCCTCAATTTTCCTCATTATTTTCCCCCCAATATTTTACCAATGTTTCCCTGATTTTTCCTGATTTTTTTTCCTCTTTTTCCAAAATTTTCCCCAACATTTTTCCAGTTTTTCCTCCCCAATTTTTCATTATTTTTTGATCAATGTTTTCCCAAATTTTCCCCATTTGAACAAAATTATTTCCCAGATTTCTCCTTATTTTTCCCCACATTTCCCAATATTTTGATTTTTTTTTTCACATTTTTTCCGCCAGATTTATTTATTTTTTCCTAATTTATTACACATTTCCCCCCACTCTTTTCCCACACTGCTCCTACACTGCCCCCACACTGCTCCCACACTACAGCCACACTCTTCTCCTGCTTTCTATTCCTCTCTTAAGTGCTATCATCTTCATTTTCGAGGACTGTCCTACTGTAATTCTCTCTAAACTCTCCATGACTGTATTTCTGCTGAACCTCCTGAAGTCCAGCCCTGCAGGTTCCAGCGAGGTTGAGATGTTCCTGTTTTGTGCTGCAGGTTTGTGAGGAACCTCCGCAGTAACAGGGAGGGCTGGGTCGCCGCCGCAAACCTCCTCAGTCTCCTCTCGGAGTCCAAGTCATCGCAGTCGCTCAGCAGCTCCGGTACGTCACGTGAACACAGACACAAACTGTAATGGAATATAACTCTGCATTTAACCCCTTAACTCCCACCTGAACCCAGAGCATTTTCTCCAGTTTGGCTTTACCCCAATCCTAAAGCTTCTGGAAAAAAGGTGTGAAAATAGCAACAAAACTGAGACGAAAACAATGATGGAAATGTGACAAAAATGTGACAAAAATGTGATAAAATTTTGACAAAAAACGACAAAAAACGACAAAAAAAAGACAAAAAAAAATGACAAAAAAAATGACAAAAATGTGACAAAAATTTGATAAAAATTTGACAAAAAAAGGACAAAAAAATGATTAAAAAAAATGACAAAAAAATGACAAAAATGTGATTAAAAAATGGACGAAAAAATGACAAAAATGTGATAAAAAATTGACAATAAAATTACAACAATGTGACAAAAAAATTACCAAAAAATGACAAAAAATTGATACAAATTTGATAAAAAATTGACAAAAAAACGACAACAAATTGACAAAATGACAAAAAAATGACAAAAAATTGATTAAAAAATGACAGAAAAATGACTAAAATGTGATAAAAATTTGACAAAAAAATGACAAAAAAATAACCAAAAATTGACAAAAAAATTTGACAAAAATTTCATAAAAATTTTAGCAAAAAAATGACAAAAAAAATGACAAAAAAGTTACAAAAATGAGTTGAATATCCAACAAAAAAAAGATGGAACATGAAAAAGATCCTCTGGGTTCAGGCGGGAGTTCAGAGCTTAATCTTCTGTATCTCTTCTTGTGTGAACTCTGTGACCTGTGACGCCTCCTTTGTCCTGCAGATGGCAGTGTTTCGGGGAACATCAGCACATCTTCCAGCTGCAGCGAGACCTACACCAGTTACTCCGACATCAAACCTTGACACACGTTCGTGTCATTTCTCTGCAAAATTTCCCCAAAACAAAGACTGAATTTCAGCTTTTTGGACATTTGAGCGACGAGAACAACAAAACTAGCCCCTTATTTTTGACCATCCTTGTGTCTATGTAGCACTAAATATATATATGACTGCGAGAAAAGTAATTTATTCTTTTGGAAACGACAATGATTCACTGTGATGTCCCTTTTCTCCACAGATTTTTAACGATGTAGCTTCACTGCAGTAAGATTATTACCATTTCATTTCATTCACAACTGGACCTAGAACGGCACTTTGAATATTTTTGAGTGAAATCTTTTAATGGAAGCTGGTTTCTACCAATCTAGCACTTAAAAATGAAGTTAAAATGTGTAGCTTTCCCCCCTGTATTATAAGAAAACTTGAGCTTAAATGCCATAATATAATATTTATTGAGTATTTTGGGTAATTTATTCGAAACGTTTGGGTAGAGACCGGTTTCCACAGTCACATGCTGTAATCACTGTTTTGTTACTTAGGGACAACTTTACGTCCACATTTCTTACAATTTACTCTGTTTTCTCACATTTTCGGGTCTTCTTTCAATCATTTCCGCTTCATCGTTTCGTGTAGAGGTCAGCCGATTTTTTTTTGTATATTGGCCGATATGCACAGTCGATATTTTTGTCCGATTTTTTCCAAGTGTCTGGTTTATTGTCCTGTAAAAACATGTGGCTGATTTTACTTTATTACTTTAGGTCAGGGGTCGGCGAGTTTGCTCGGGCCGGGTTTCTTCATCGTCAAAGGACCGAGGGCCGGACCCTCCAATCGAAGCAATTAGTAAAACAAGTAAAGCATCACTTTCTACATAAGCCAGTGTTGAACATCAGACACACTGGAAAAATGTCCATCTTAAATTAGATCAATTATTACAATCCGCTTGAATAAACTTATTTTTATGTTAAATTTGAGTCTGTTTGAACTAATCTAAGATCAGATAAAAACACCAATGCCAATGGAACAAATAGAAATTAACTTTTACTGTATTTTATTTTATTTTTTTTCACTGGAAATTAAACAAAATAATTTGAATTAAGAAAAAACCTGTGCTTATTCCATTGGTATTGCTTTAAGGCCAAACCAAATCTACTCAATCTTTAGATTTACTCTCTTAATTCAAGTAGATTAAAGTAATTTCTTAGTATTCTTTGAGTATTATTTTAGGATTATGGCCTAAAAGGTGCTCTGCTAAGACAGTTTAAGGAATTGACCGTTTTTTCCACATTTCTAAAGGACTTTAACAGGCATTTCGTCTCTGATTTGGGTCATAATATTTCTCAAAATCATCTGGAGGGCCAGAGGGGCTGTGCTGGAGGGCCGGTTTTGGCCCCCGGGCCTGACGTTGCCGACCCCTGCTTTAGGTGATTCAGTCGTACTTTCTGTCCCAACGAGAATGCTAATGCTAACGGGAGCTAATCCAAGCTGGGACTGTTATATGGACCAGACACTTGGGAAAATCGTCTGTTAGCCGATATTGTAAAATCCTGCTGATATATCGGTCGACCTCTGGTTTGGTGCGAGTCTTTTTCTAACCAAAACACTGGACAATGTCGTTGCAAAACCTGCCCCGTGTGGACTTTGTGACTTTGCTGTTACACGATACCTCGCCGTGTCCGCGGTTTCGGCCACTTCTCGCCGCGTGTTTTCGGGATCGGGATTCTTCTCTGGACAAACTCTCTGTGGTCGTTTTTTTATGCCGCACATTGCAGCGAACACCGTTTTATTTTCGTATTTTCAGCGTGGATGAAGAAATATTATTACGAGACGTGTACATTTGTAAATATGTAATTCTAACTGTATGTAAAATGAGAAACGACTTTAATAAAGTTCAAATGGTTTCAGTAAATGTGTGTGAGTAACAGTGCAGTGACAGGATCTGGGAACTTCTTACACCCTCCAGAACAGTAGGTGGCGCCATGCAGAAGCTTTGTCTCCATCGTGTTTCATGTTTAGATACTTTATTAATCCCCGCGAGTTTCTACAGCAAATACTTCAGTACTTTAGAAGCAGAGGTGGGTGGAGTAATAGTATAAAAGTATCATATACCTGGAAGACCATCCTTCACCCACAGCTGCTCATTCCTGCCTCAGCACTCGTCGTCCAGGATATAGAGATATTATTTCCTACTTTACATCAAAATGCAAGATGGTCTATTTTGCACATTTTATAAAATCTTTAATACACATAGACTTCCAGACGATCACTTTAACCTCTTACCACCCGCCAAAACCAAATGCATTCTCTCCACTTTGCCTTTGACATCACTTTTTATTTCACTTATGTGTTTTTGTTACTTTTTTTGTTACTTTTTTGATGCATTTTTGTCACTTTTTTGCTGTTTTTTTGCCTTTTTTTGCTGGATTTTTGTCAAAAAAAAAATTTGCTGGATTTTTGTCATTTTTTTGCTGGATTTTTGTCTTTTTTTTGCTGGATTTTTGTCTTTTTTTGCTGGATTTTTGTCATTTTTTTGCTGGATTTTTGTCTTTTTTTGCTGGATTTTTGTAATTTTTTTTGCTGAATTTTTGTCATTTTTTTGCTGGATTTTTGTCATTTTTTTGCTGGATTTTTGTCATTTTTTTGCTGGATTTTTGTCATTTTTTTGCTGGATTTTTGTCATTTTTTGCTGGATTTTTGCCATTTTTTTGCTGGATTTCTGTCATTTTCTTCTCGTTTTTTGTCGCCATTTTGAAGAAGCTTTTAGATTTGGAGAATTTGCAGAACAGGAGAAAACATGTTCAGGAGGGAGTTAAGAGATTAAGCTTCCTCGTCCATCACTCGGCCGGTTCCCAAATGTGCTGCGACCCTCCTCCGCCCCTCCTCTCCTGATGGCCGCCCCGGGTCTCATCCTCTCCCACCACTTCTTTCATGTCTCATAAATAAAGTCACATTTAAAGCACTGGTTTTACAATAAAGTGCCATAAAAATCCTCATCCTGGTCTTTTATTTGTCCTTCTTTAATTCAGAGTTTTTGCTCAATGAATCCGCGTCACCATCACCATCATCATCATCATCACTGTGAGCGTGGGCTCGTGCCAGTCACAGCCGAAGCGCGTGAGCCGTGCGCGCGAGTGGAAAGATACTAAAGATACCGGAGACACTACGCACCGGAAACGAGGCAACCGGGCCAAAAAATAAAACCGGAAACAACGGGGAAACTTCAGAATAAGAGCGCAGCGTGAAATAACTGTAGGAAAACCTGCTTTGGAGAAACATGGGGACATTTCGAAGCCACTTTTTATTGTGCTTTATTCGCTTTTTGTTACTTTTTGTTTGTCTTTGTGGCTTTTTGTGTAACTTTTTCATCCTCTTTTTCTTCTCGTTTTCGTCGCTATTTTGATGTTTTGAAGCCTTTAGATTTGGGCAAAGCCAAACACTTTTTTATTACATTTTCTTCGCCTTTTCATCCTCATTTTCGTCGCACTTTTTTTCCCCCTCAAGCTTCCAGATTTGGGTAAAGCCGACCTGGAGAAAACGGTTAAGGTGAAGAGGTTGATGATAAAACGCGCTCTCGCTCTTCTCTTATTGTCCAAACCCGGGCCGGAAGCCGCGCGCGCTCTCGCCTCTCGCTTTACGCACGGCTGGGGAGTGAGACCGATGGACGTAAGCGCCCGTCTCTCCGCGGATTCCTCTCTAATTCCTCACGCGAGTCTCACCCGCTGACCCCACCGGCGCCTCCACGACCCGACCCGCCGCGGAGAGAAGCGACGCGAGGCCCCGCGGTGAGTAGCGTCTCCATCGGTTCCTCCACAGCCTCTTGCGCGGAAGGAAGGAAGGAAGAGGGAAGGAGCTGGTGGTGCCCTTGACAGCGGCGAGGCTCTGACAGCGCAAAAACCCCAACATCCACTCACGCTTTGTGCCGTTTCCCCGCCTCAAAGTGCCCCGAAGTGCTGCTTTAAGGCCCGGGCTGGTGCGTAAAGCTGTGGGCTGTGCGCGTAGCCCGGGGACAGGGGTGTAGCCTCCAGATCACACCGCCTGGGAGTGTTTGCGCGGCCCTAAACCCGGAGATCTGTGCTCCCCAAAGACCTGCTTTTATTTCCTCCCAAAACGTCACTTTACAGCGCGCGCGCGTGGGGGATCTCGTGCGTGTAGCGCGTTTTTAATGGTGCTTTTTGTGCCAGAGCGACGTTACTTTCCTCGATCAGCGTAAAAGGAAAACAAACGCACGTCCGGTCACAGCCTTTCAAAGTCAAGCTTTATTTACGTCCACAACGCAGAGTTTACGACACGAGTTTAGCAACAGGTCCGGGAAAAGTGGGAGAAATCTGGGAATAAACGGGGAAGAAGAAGATTGAGCTTTGGGGAAGTTTATACAAAACAAAAGGGGGACATTTTGGAAGAAAATGTGGAAAAAATGAGGAAAAATAAGGGGGAAAAATTGGTGTAATATGGGAAAACATAAGGAAAAAATTGGAGAAAAAATGAGGAAAGATTGGGGGAAAATGTAGGGAAAATAAAGGGAAAAATAGCGAAAATTTGAAAAAAAAATATGGGGAAAAATTGGAAAGAAATTGTGAAAACATAATGGAAAAAATTGTGGGAAAATAAGAGAAAATATAAGGGGAAAATGAAAAATTTGGAGAAAAATGTGGATCTGTGGGACACGTGAGTAAAGTGTTTCGGAAAATGATCTTTGTGATGTAAATGTTTCTGATTCTTCATCGTTAAGAAAAACCCTGAGGTTTTAATCAAACCTGAAGAGTTAAACCTGTTCAGCCGATGGTTTAGTGTTTGTGCAGTGAAGAGCATCACACGTTTAAACCGTGACAAACTTGGGCCGCGTGTTTATTTTAGGCTGGAGTGTACTCCGTGTACTCTGTGTACTCTGTGTACTCCGTGTACTCTGTGTACTCTGTGTACTCCGTGTACTCTGAGGTCTGAGTGACTGTGTAGTTGTTGAATATTTGAAGTATGTGAGAGGAGAGTGAGTCAGAGAGATCAGACTGTCACACCTGCCTGGCACGGCCGCAGCCCTTCACAATAAGAGCCCAGCCCTTCACAATAAGAGCGCATAGTAGTAATAGTAATAACAGTAATAATAGTAATAATGGGGAAAACTCGATCCATTTAATTCCCACAGAAATCTGAAATATTCTTTTGGGAAGGATTTTGTATAAACTTTGCTCCTGCGTCTCTTTGAGCCACATTCTCCAACTGGATTATGAGTCATGTGGCAAACCTGCTCCTAAAGCTCAAACTACTACATCTACTACTGCAACTACTGCATGTACTACTGCATCTACTGCATCTACTACTGCATCTACTGCTAATACTGCAACTACTACTGCAACTACTGCTGATATTACTGCATCTCCAACTGGATTATGAGTCATGTGGCAAACCTGCTCCTAAAGCTCAAACTACTGATACTACTACAACTACTGCATGTACTACTGCATCTACTACTGATACTACTTCATCTACTACTGAAACTACTGCATCAACTACTAAAACAACTACTGCTGATATTACTGCATCTCCAACTGGACTATGAGTCATGTGGCAAATCTGCTCCTAAAGCTACAACTACTGCATCGACTACTACTACTGATACTGATACTGCATCTACAACTACTACTGATACTGATACTGATACTGCAACTACTACTACTACTGATACTGATACTGCATCTACTACTACTACTGATACTGATACTGATACTGCAACTACTACTACTACTGATACTGATACTGCATCTACTACTACTACTGATACTGATACTGCATCTACAACTACTACTGATACTGATACTGATACTGCAACTACTACTACTACTGATACTGATACTGCATCTACTACTACTACTGATACTGATACTGCATCTACTACTACTGATACTGATACTGCATCTACTACTACTACTGATACTTATACTGCATCTACTACTACTACTGATACTGATACTGCAACTACAACTACTGATACTGATACTGCATCGACTACTACTACTGATACTGATACTGCATCTACTACTACTACTGATACTTATACTGCATCTACTACTACTACTGATACTGATACTGCAACTACAACTACTGATACTTATACTGCATCTACTACTACTACTGATACTGATACTGCAACTACAACTACTGATACTGATACTGCATCGACTACTACTACTGATACTGATACTGCATCTACTACTACTGATACTGATACTGCATCTACTACTACTACTGATACTGATACTGCAACTACAACTACTACTGATACTGATACTGATACTGCAACTACTACTACTACTGATACTTATACTGCATCTACTACTACTACTGATACTGATACTGCATCTACTACTACTGATACTGATACTGCATCTACTACTACTACTGATACTTATACTGCATCTACTACTACTACTGATACTGATACTGCAACTACAACTACTACTGATACTGATACTGATACTGCAACTACTACTACTACTGATACTTATACTGCATCTACTACTACTACTGATACTTATACTGCATCTACTACTACTACTGATACTGATACTGCAACTACTACTACTACTGATACTTATACTGCATCTACTACTACTACTGATACTGATACTGCAACTACTACTACTACTACTGATACTGATACTGATACTGATACTGATACTGCAACTACTACTACTACTGATACTGATACTGCAACTACTACTACTACTGATACTGATACTGATACTACTACTACTACTGATACTGATACTGATACTGATACTGATACTGCAACTACTACTACTACTGATACTGATACTGCATCTACTACTACTGATACTGATACTTCTTGTCTTTTTCTTTTTCTCTTTTTTTTTCAGCTCCGAGTGGTTTTACTGTGAAGCTTCAAAATGCCGCTGTTCGGGAGGTCCCACAAAAGTCCACAGGAGATCGTCAAAATCCTGAAGGAGAACCTCAACACTCTGGTCAAACAGGAGAAGAAGACCGACAAGGTACAGGCCTGGTTCAGCTCAGATGTTTCCTCAGGCCTGGTTTGACTCAGATGTTTCCTCAGGCCTGGTTCAGCTCAGATGTTTCCTCAGGCCTGGTTTGACTCAGATGTTTCCTCAGGCCTGGTTTGACTCAGATGTTTCCTCAGGCCTGGTTCAGCTCAGATGTTTCCTCAGGCCTGGTTTAGCTCAGATGTTTCCTCAGGCCTGGTTTGACTCAGATGTTTCCTCAGGCCTGGTTTGACTCAGATGTTTCCTCAGGCCTGGTTTGACTCAGATGTTTCCTCAGGCCTGGGTTCAGCTCAGATGTTTCCTCAGGCCTGGTTCAGCTCAGATGTTTCCTCAGGCCTGGTTTAACTCAGATGTTTCCTCAGGCCTGGTTTGACTCAGATGTTTCCTCAGGCCTGGTTTGACTCAGATGTTTCCTCAGGCCTGGTTCAGCTCAGATGTTTCCTCAGGCCTGGTTTAGCTCAGATGTTTCCTCAGGCCTGGTTTGACTCAGATGTTTCCTCAGGCCTGGTTTAGCTCAGATGTTTCCTCAGGCCTGGTTTAGCTCAGATGTTTCCTCAGGCCTGGTTTGACTCAGATGTTTTCTCAGGCCTGGTTTAGCTTAGATGTTTCCTCAGGCCTGGTTTGACTCAGATGTTTCCTCAGGCCTGGTTTGACTCAGATGTTTCCTCAGGCCTGGTTTGACTCAGATGTTTCCTCAGGCCTGGTTTGACTCAGATGTTTCCTCAGGCCTGGTTTAGCTCAGATGTTTCCTCAGGCCTGGTTTGACTCAGATGTTTCCTCAGGCCTGGTTTGACTCAGATGTTTCCTCAGGCCTGGTTTGACTCAGATGTTTCCTCAGGCCTGGTTTGACTCAGATGTTTCCTCAGGCCTGGTTTGACTCAGATGTTTCCTCAGGCCTGGTTTGACTCAGATGTTTCCTCAGGTCTGGTTTAGCTCAGATGTTTCCTCAGGCCTGGTTTGACTCAGATGTTTCCTCAGGCCTGGTTTGACTCAGATGTTTCCTCAGGCCTGGTTTGACTCAGATGTTTCCTCAGGCCTGGTTTGACTCTGATGTTTCCTCAGGCCTGGTTTAGCTCAGATGTTTCCTCAGGCCTGGTTTGACTCAGATGTTTCCTCAGGCCTGGTTTAGCTCAGATGTTTCCTCAGGCCTGGTTCAGCTCAGATTTTTCCTCAGACCTGGTTTGACTCAGATGTTTCCTCAGACCTGGTTTAGCTCAGATGTTTCCTCAGGCCTGGTTTGACTCAGATGTTTCCTCAGGCCTGGTTCAGCTCAGATTTTTCCTCAGACCTGGTTTAGCTCAGATGTTTCCTCAGGCCTGGTTTGACTCAGATGTTTCCTCAGGCCTGGTTTGACTCAGATGTTTCCTCAGGCCTGGTTTGACTCAGATGTTTCCTCAGACCTGGTTTGACTCAGATGTTTCCTCAGGCCTGGTTTGACTCAGATGTTTCCTCAGGCCTGGTTTAGCTTAGATGTTTCCTCAGGCCTGGTTTAGCTCAGATGTTTCCTCAGGCCTGGGTTTGACTCAGGTGTTTCCTCAGGCCTGGTTTAGCTCAGATGTTTCCTCAGGCCTGGTTTAGCTCAGATGTTTCCTCAGGCCTGGGTTTGACTCAGGTGTTTCCTCAGGCCTGGTTCAGCTCAGATGTTTCCTCAGGCCTGGTTTGACTCAGATGTTTCCTCAGGCCTGGTTTGACTCAGATGTTTCCTCAGACCTGGTTTGACTCAGATGTTTCCTCAGGCCTGGTTTAGCTCAGATGTTTCCTCAGGCCTGGTTTGACTCAGATGTTTCCTCAGGCCTGGTTTGACTCAGATGTTTCCTCAGGCCTGGTTTAGCTCAGATGTTTCCTCAGGCCTGGTTTAACTCAGATGTTTCCTCAGGCCTGGTTTGACTCAGATGTTTCCTCAGGCCTGGTTTAGCTCAGATGTTTCCTCAGGCCTGGTTTGACTCAGATGTTTCCTCAGGCCTGGTTTGACTCAGATGTTTCCTCAGGCCTGGTTTAGCTCAGATGTTTCCTCAGGCCTGGTTTGACTCAGATGTTTCCTCAGGCCTGGTTTGACTCAGATGTTTCCTCAGGCCTGGTTTAGCTCAGATGTTTCCTCAGGCCTGGTTTAGCTCAGATGTTTCCTCAGGCCTGGTTTAGCTCAGATGTTTCCTCAGGCCTGGTTTGACTCAGATGTTTTCTCAGGCCTGGTTTAGCTTAGATGTTTCCTCAGGCCTGGTTTAGCTCAGATGTTTCCTCAGGCCTGGTTTAGCTCAGATGTTTCCTCAGGCCTGGTTTGACTCAGATGTTTCCTCAGGCCTGGTTCAGCTCAGATGTTTCCTCAGGCCTGGTTTAACTCAGATGTTTCCTCAGACCTGGTTTAACTCAGATGTTTCCTCAGACCTGGTTTGACTCAGATGTTTCCTCAGGCCTGGTTTGACTCAGATGTTTCCTCAGGCCTGGTTTGACTCAGATGTTTCCTCAGACCTGGTTTAACTCAGATGTTTCCTCAGGCCTGGTTTAGCTCAGATGTTTCCTCAGGCCTGGGTTTAATCTGGGTGGGAACACATGTCTGGATTAAAGAGGAACAAATGGCTCTAAAACACAGAACAAATAAGGACAATCAGGTAAAAAATAGGATAAAAATTGAGGGGGAAAAATTGGACAAAATATGGAAAAAAATTGGGAACAAATGAGTAGAAAAAAATAGGGAAAATTGAGGGGAAAAAGAGGGGGTAATGGGGAAAAGTTGGGAGAAATTGGGAAACAAATTGAAGAAAATTAGGGGAAACATTGGCAAAAAAAAACAGGGAATAAATGGGGACCAATCAGGTAAAACATAGGATAAAGATTGAGGGAAAGAAATTGGACAAAATAAAAAAATATGGGTAAAAAAAATTGGAGAATATTGAGGGGGGGGAAAAGAGGGGGTAATGGGGAAAAGCTGAGAGAAATTGGGAAAACAATTGGCGAAAAACAGGGAACAAATTGGGACCAATCGGGTAAAAAATTTGCGAAAAGAATTGGAGGGGAAAAGAAATAAAAAATTGAAAATTTGGAACAAATAGGAGGTGAAATGTAATTGAAAATAGGGAAAATTGAGGGGAAAGATTGGAGAATATTGAGGGGAAAAAAGAGGGAATAATGGAGAAAAGCTGAGAGAAATTGGGAAACAAATTGAAGAAAATTAGGGGAAACTTTGGCAAAAAAAAGGGGAATGAACGGGGACCAATCAGGTAAAATTGAGGGAAAATGGGGGGAAATTGAGCAAAAAAAAAAGTGGGGGGGGAGAAAAGAAAATGTGGAGGATTCTCTTTTTTTCATGTTGATGTTTGCAGCCATTTTTACATATTTCTCAGTGTTCCAAATGCCTGTACTTTATGATAATGCCATCCTCTCCCCTGTATTCCACACAGGCTTCAGAGGAGGTGTCCAAATGCCTGTACTTTATGATAATGCCATCCTCTCCCCTGTATTCCACACAGGCTTCAGAGGAGGTGTCCAAATGCCTGTACTTTATGATAATGCCATCCTCTCCCCTGTATTCCACACAGGCTCCAGAGGAGGTGTCCAAATGCCTGTACTTTATGATAATACCATCCTCTCCCCTGTATTCCACACAGGCGTCAGAGGAGGTGTCCAAATGCCTGTACTTTATGATAATACCATCCTCTCCCCTGTATTCCACACAGGCGTCAGAGGAGGTGTCCAAATGCCTGTACTTTATGCTAATACCATCCTCTCCCCTGTATTCCACACAGGCTTCAGAGGAGGTGTCCAAATGCCTGTACTTTATGCTAATACCATCCTCTCCCCTGTATTCCACACAGGCGTCAGAGGAGGTGTCCAAATGCCTGTACTTTATCATAATACCATCCTCTCCCCTGTATTCCACACAGGCGTCAGAGGAGGTGTCCAAATGCCTGTACTTTATGATAATACCATCCTCTCCCCTGTATTCCACACAGGCGTCAGAGGAGGTGTCCAAATGCCTGTACTTTATGCTAATACCATCCTCTCCCCTGTATTCCACACAGGCGTCAGAGGAGGTGTCCAAATGCCTGTACTTTATGATAATGCCATCCTCTCTCCTGTATTCCACACAGGCTTCAGAGGAGGTGTCCAAATGCCTGGGCTCCATGAAGGAGATCCTGTACGGCACTCACGACAAGGAGCCGCACACGGAGACGGTGGCGCAGCTGGCCCAGGAGCTGTACACCAGCGGGCTCCTCATCAGCCTGGTGGAGCACCTGCAGCTCATCGACTTCGAGGTCAGAAAAGTCACTCTGTCACATCGTTCCTGAAGTGACAGAACTGAAGTTTGTCCTTTTGTTTCCAGGGGAAGAAAGACGTCTGTCAGATCTTCAATAACATCCTGCGGCGGCAGATCGGCACCCGGAGCCCCACCGTGGAGTACTTCTGCGCCCACACCGAGGTGCTCTTCATCCTGCTCAGAGGGTAGGAACCACACTCCTCCTTTACTACAGAGAAAAAATTTAGGGGAAAATGGGAGAATATTGAAAGGAGAAAAATTGGGGGGGACATGAAGAAAAATAGGAAAAATTGGCAACAATCGATCAATTCATATTAAAAAAAAAAAAAAAACGTTTAAAATGTTTTTTAAATTTTGCTAGATTTTTTTTTTTCATTTATAGATTTTATTTGAATTATTATTATTTTTTACGAATTGAACTGTACAGATTTTTTTGATAAAATACAGATTTTTTTAGGAGAAAAAAAGGAGGAAACAAATGGGGGGAAATGCAGGGGCGGACAGGGACTGAGCCCTGGACTCTGACCAGCCGGGCCCAAATTAGCGTAATTGTGACTTCCACAAATATATATTTTAACCTCTTACCCCCCGCCTTAACCGAGGTCATTTTTTTTTTTTTTTATCGTATCATCAGCAAAAAGAACGGGAAAGGTGGTCGTAGAAACAGAAGCAAAATCATTAATGTAAATAATAAATAATAATGGTCCCAAAATTGAACCTTGTGGTGCACCATTTTTTTTTTCATAATTTTTTCTATCATTTGTTTATGTTTTTCTCACGTTTTTGTAGTTTTTTTTTGTCCGTGTTTTTTTTGTCACTTTTTGTTGCTTTTCCAGCACATTTTTGTTTTGTTTTCATCCTCTTTTTCTTGCTATTTTAAAGCTTTTCTTCATAGCTTTTAGATTTGGATAAAGCTCAGTTGAGGCGGGACCGGTGGCCCTTCTGTGCTCTTCCAGAATGGACATATGGCCAGTCCGGCCCTGGGGAAATGTAATTGAAAATATTTGAGCGACAAAGTGATTTAATTTGTAAATGTTTCTGATGGTTTTCAAAAATATCGTCTCGTGTTTCTGGAGCTCGTTGTTTCAGAGGTTTCCCTTCACAAACGTGTCTGAATGTTCCCGTCTGCATCACTGTGGGAGATCCTCTGTGCTGATGTGAGTCTGATGTGAGTCTGATGTGAGTCTGTGCTGCAGGTACGAGACGCCGCAGGTGGCTCTGAACTGTGGCATCATGCTGAGGGAGTGCATCCGCCACGAGCCTCTGGCCAAGGTCGTCCTTCAGTCCGACGAGTTCCACCGATTCTTCCACTACGTGGAGATGTCCACGTTCGACATCGCCTCGGACGCCTTCGCCACCTTCAAGGTCTCGCTTCTCCTCTGATGCAGGGTCAGACAGGACTCCAGGGAACAATAGCGCCACCTACAGGAGCGGGACAACAAGATCATGTGGAAAGAAATGCACATTTACAATATGAAGATTTTCTCCAATCTGGGAAAATGGTTGATATCATGTTGATATTAAAAAAAAAAGGGGAAGAAAATGAAAAAAAATATGATGAAATGGAGAAAATTTGATTAAAAATTTTGAGAAAAAATGTAGAAAAATGATTTCTCAAAATGGGACAAATCGGCGGCGTTCATGATTTAGAAAGTGATGATGTCATAATGTCAGATGGAGGCGGGGCCAATACAGCTCTATGGGAGAAACACAGTTTTTGTAAGAAATCTCCAAAACGAACAATGACAAATGTTTTTCCTCATCAGTGTTTGACACTGACTGGATTCACAAACCTGTGATATTATTTTTATGTCTGAAAGTCTATTGGACAACATCACGCTCATGTTTTCACATATTGTCACCACGTTTTGACATTTTTCGTGGACATTAGTTCACATGTTCACACTTTGTGACAGTTTTGGTTTCATGTGGATTCCTCCAGTAATGACTGAGATATGAGACAAAAAACAAAGGCATAAAAATATGCATTTTGTCAGTTACCACAGTTACCATAGTTACCGTCAGCTGCTCCACCTCAATGTTAAACTATCGGCTCTTTGAAAGTTGTGATGTCACGTGAACGCTGCCTCTTGTGGGCAAAGAAAAGGAGAAAATTGGGGGAAAAGTTTGGAAAGAAATGGGGAAGCCATTCTAGATTGGTTTATTTGGTTGGGACAGTGCATGTTAATGAACATACATGGGTCTCATACATGTAAACAAGCCACACCGGATTGTGGCCTTGGGTTAGTTTCCACACGTCGTCCCCCATGTGCACTCTCCAACACCCTGCCCTATTGTACATGTTGTTAGTGGGCGGGGAAACCTATGCAGACACGGGGAGAACATGCAAACTCCACAGAAAGGCCAGGTGGGAATCGAACCCAGGACCTTCTCGCTGTGAAGCACGAGCACTAACCACTGCGCCACCAATAACTGTTACACATAAACTGGAAAAAGCTCTTCAGTCAGTTCAGCCTGAGCCCTGCAGTTCTGAGAGTCATTATGGACGTCTGACTTTGGAGCCTTTACAGAAATAAAGCAGAGCATGTTATATTTCAAATGTAGTGGAGTAAAAGTACTTCATGAACTCATCATGTAGTAGATTTACTTTGTTCATTGATCTCATTCTGCTCCTCAGGACCTGCTGACGAGACATAAAGTGCTGGTGGCCGAATTCCTCGATCAAAACTACGACGCAGTGAGTGCAGCTCTGTTTCTCCTGACCAGCAGAGGGCGCTGCTGATGGGAACTGTTTCTCCTGACCAGCAGAGGGCGCTGCTCATGGGAACTGTTTCTCCTGACCAGCAGAGGGCGCTGCTCATGGGAACTGTTTCTCCTGACCAGCAGAGGGCGCTGCTCATGGGAACTGTTTCTCCTGACCAGCAGAGGGCGCTGCTCTCAGCATGAATGAATGTACAGCCTTTACATGTGACACTGTAGAAGAAGTCTCTAAACTCTGGTCTCTCTGCGTCCCAGGTGTTTGCGGATTACGAGAAGCTGCTTCACTCTGAGAACTACGTGACCAAGCGTCAGTCTCTGAAGGTGCAGCGCTCAGATGTTTGAAGCCGGGCTGAAGCCGGGACTAAACCTTCCTGTGTTTCTCCTCCTGCAGCTTCTGGGCGAGCTCCTGCTGGACAGACACAACTTCACCGTGATGACGACTTACATCAGTAAACCCGAAAACCTGAAGCTCATGATGAACCTGCTCCGAGACAAGAGCGGGAACATCCAGTTTGAAGCCTTCCACGTCTTCAAGGTCATTGTTTCAGCCACTTCCTCTGGTTCCTCTAGTCCCTCTAGTTCCTCTAGTCCCTCTAGTCCCTCTAGTTCCTCTAGTCCCTCTGGTCCCTCTAGTCCCTCTAGTTCCTCATGGATCCGAGTCTAATCCCGGCTTGTTTCTCCTCAGGTTTTCGTAGCGAACCCGAACAAGCAGCAGCCGATCGTGGACATCCTCCTGAAGAACCAAACCAAGCTCATCGAGTTTCTGTCCAACTTCCAGAGGGACCGCACGGACGACGAACAGTTCAACGACGAGAAGACGTATCTAATCAAACAGATCCGCGACCTGAAGAAGCCGGCCTCCTAAGACCCCGCCTCCTAAGACCCCGCCTCCTCAGAACCCGCCTCCTCAGAACCCGCCTCCTAAGAACCCGCCTCCTCAGAACCCGCCTCCTCAGAACCCGCCTCCTAAGAACCCGCCTCCTCAGAACCCGCCTCCTCAGAACCCGCCTCCTCAGAACCCGCCTCCTCAGAACCCGCCTCCTCAGAACCCGCCGCCAAACCACCTATATTTAAAACAAGCCACTTCGGAGACTCTTATTGTGAAAGTTCTCAATCACTGATCACTTCCTGTATTTTGATTTTCGCTGATTTTTTTATTTTACGTTTTATTCCCTCGGCTTTGGAGGAGCAGCCGGTGAGAATTTCAGGACGAAAACGCTGCTGAGTCAGAGAAACATTTAGTAAGTTAAGTAACTAAGAAGTAACTAGTTTAGTTTTAGAAAGAGTAATCAGTAATCGGTAGTTTTTAGAGCCGGGAAATTTACCGTCACGAGGTCATATGGAAACTGCTGTTTGGAAGATCCTCATTCATGAACATCTGACTATTTGATGTTGAAAAGCACATTTCTTTTGACTACAAACAATTTGGACATGCAAGAGAGATTGTGAGAGCTAGAAACGAGTTTGGGCAAAATAGATTCAAAGTTTGTGTGGGAAAAATCAGGAACCGCAGCTTTAAGAAGTGTCTTTGAGTCGGGAAACACATTCATTCTTAAGTAGGAATATTACTTCTCATTAGCATATGCCACGCCTCTTTCGCCATATAAGGACACAAGGCAGAAAAGGAGGAAATGGAACCAACAAAACCCCAGAAGAAGAACCTCTCAGTCATCCAGGACCTGAACCTCTTGTTTGTTTAAAGCGCCTCAGGAACACGAGGTCAGAGGGTCGATACCAAGCATTGACTTCCTACATATGCCAGTGTTGTACTTGTACATCAAATACACTCGGAGAATTAGATCAATTACTCAAAATCGCTTGAATAAATTTGAGTCGGTTTGAACTAATCTAAGATCAGATAAAAACACTTGTGCCAATCGAACAAATAGAAATACCACTGGAAATCACACAAATTAACTTTTACTGTAAAATAATCTGAATTAAGAAAAAACTTGAACAAAACGTGCTTGTTCCATCCAAGAATAGGTTTTATCTGTCTAAGACCAGACCAAATCTACTCAAATGTTAGATTTAATGCCTTAAAGCAGCACTAAGTAACGTGTTTACCTTAATAAACCCTCCCGTAGTCCCTGTGGGGGTGATACAAGTGTTTATGGGATGATTGGAGGGTCTTTCATCGCCCCCTGGTGTCTCTGACCAGAAAACCATGTTTGCAACTTGACTGCCACCAGACCGGAAAAAGCAATACACACTAATGTAATCACGAAGAAGAAGCTAACATGCTAACAGGCAAAGCTAACTGCGGGCTAACGTCACTTTAAACAGTATTTACAGCCAAGTCTGAGTGAAAAAAAATATTTCCATTGTATAACTGGATGCACAGTAACCCTCTCCTGTCAGCGCAGTATTTACTCTCCAAGACAATTAATAAGTTAAAAAATCGTAACTTGCTACAACACCTGCAGTTGCGCTTATGGCCTCTAGGGGGAAGAGTTACTTAGTGCTGCTTTAATTCAAGTAGATTTAAGTCATTTCGTCCTTTAGATGATTATTCTTTTAGGATTATGGCCTATAAAGGTGCTCTGCTAAGACATTTAAAGGAATTTACAGTATTTTTCACACACTTTAACAGGCATTTGAGCTCATAATATTTCTCGAAATCATCTCGAGGGCCAGAGTTTGATTATGGAGGGCCGGTTTTGGCCCCCGAGCCCGACGTTGCCGTTGCCATAGACTTATTATTAATGCACCGTCATTACTCACTTATAAAGCGCTTTTCTACCTTTATCAGGCCCAAAGCGCTTTACAGTAAAGAACCAGCCGCCCATTCACTCCCATTCACTCTCATTCACTCTCATTCACTCTCATTCACTCTCATTCACTCAGGACAGTCGTCGTGGTCAGGGTCCGTCTGAGGGCGCTGGGATTCGAACCCACGACCTTCCAATCACCCGCTCGGATTCACAGACTCCTCCCCCCCAGCTCTGACCAAGCGTGTTCCTAATAAGGGCATAAGGGGCGGGATCTTCACTGTAGACTCCGCCCTTGTCTTTAATTTCGACTCCGAATAGTGAATCTTAAAATGAAACATCCACTTATTTTTTAAACATTCGACGACAATATTTACGTGAACATGAATTCTCTCGGCTTTTATTGTGAAATCCTCCCCGGCTGCTTCCCCTGCCACAGCACTTTCTGTAAAAAAAAAAAAGAAAAAATGAAGAAAACTTTGCTTAATCCTCGTGTCTTTTTAAACTTTCCTCATGCTTTTGTTTTGAAACGAGTGCCATCGTTCGAGGCTTTTATTGTGGTGGACGAACATTTACACATGATTTGCTTCTTATTAATCGAGGTGCCTTTATTTTGAAACCCGTTCGTTTAGTTTTTCCTGTGTTTTGAAAGGGGAGCTTAATTGAAATATCTCTGAAGTCTGTCTGGATTAAGCGGTGAACCTTGACCTTCGTATTATCCACTTGTTTGGTCCGTTTTTAAATATTCATGTACAGTTTTCTGCTAAATTTCACTTCTGTTTGGAGTTGCCAAGATACTTTTGCTGAAAAATCGAATCATTAATCATGTTTACTAACAGTTTGGACGAGCTCAGCCACAATGACTTTAGGCCCGACCGGAAACGCACAAAGGCCCATAAATAATGTCTATATTTGTTTACATTTGCTGCAGTTTGTTCCATTTTCCGACTGTTGCCACTTCCGGTCAAAAATGATCCATAAAAATGTCTTGTTTTTGATTTGCAGATGAAAACCCGGTTCTGACGTCACCGCGTTGTACGATATTCAATAAAAACTCTGGGCCGCAGCGTCGTGTGTTTTTACCACAGGTTTACAGGGGATTTTGGTGCCCTCTGGTGGGCCTCAGAGGTACTGCAGCCAGGGCGCCGAGCTTTACATGGAAGGACAGCGAATAAAGAAAGAAAAATAAATCAATGGTGGAAATGAGAGGGGGAGATAAAGAAAGGGGATAAAATAGGGGGAGAATGGGTGAAATAGTACAAAAACATGTTTGATAAAAAGAAGGGAGAGAAATGGGGAAAACAAAAACAATTGGGAAAAGTATAAAAAATAATAATAAAATAGGGGGGAAAATGAATGAAAAAAATTGGGGAAAATAGGTTAAAAAAAATACAGAGGAAAAAAATTAGAAAAAAATTAAAGAATGGAAGGAAATTTTGGAAAAATGGGGAAAACTTTAGGGAAAGTGAGTGAATGGGGAAAACAGGCCAAAAAAAAAGAAAAAAGGAGAGAAATAGGGAAACACAAACAAGGAATAATTAAATATTGGGGGAAATATAGCGTCACGTAACTAGGGAGGATCGAAGGCGCATGCGCCAAAAGTGAGCGCAAAAACTATGACATAACAGTGATTATAACTCCAGATCAACACCTGCATGTTCAGTTCAGCATCATGTCCTCCAGATGCGCGCGTGACACTGCAGGTTAGCATAGTGCTTCAAGTGAGTGAGTGAATGAGTGAGTGAGTGAGTGAGTGAGTGAGTGAGTGAGTGAGTGAGTGAGTGAGTGAGTGAGTGAGTGAGTGAGTGAGTGAGTGAGTGAGTGAGTGAGTGAGCGAGCCGCTGTGTCCTCGCGCTCCACAGTTTGAACGCTCTTTTTTATTTATTTATTATTATTTTTTATGTATTATGATTATTCTGCAGTATTCACGTGATTCGCACATATATATTACATGTTTTTTAGGCATTTCTCTGCGTTATTTCTCATTCAGCGCGTGACGTCAGAGTAAGGCTGACCAGTGGATCACAGATTCATAATTCACAGAAATATCTAAATCTGACGGTGAACGCGGATATAAAGTTTATTACTGCACTTTCTGACCGTCTGGAGTCAGATTATGATGAAGAGTCTGTGAGTGACGTCAGTCAAAGTGTTTGTTTCCTTTTAAACCTCACGTAGTTTCTTAGATTGATTAATACGTCTCATTACTTTGGCTTTTCTTCTGTTTTCTTGGAATTTCCTTTATAAATCTCACAATTTCCACTAGATGTTATGTTTATATCACATAATGTATGTCTATGATACTAAATAAACCAGGTTTTTACCCTAAAACACTGTGATTTCAGTAAATCCGGCTGTGACTGAACCACTTCTGGACATGTTTGACCCAAATCTGTTCATCTGGAGAAACTGAGGAATCACATTAAACGTGAACGTTTCTTCTTCTTCTTCTCTATTATTATTATTATTATTATCATTATTACTAATAAGATTAGGTCAAGTAAATGTATTTAATCTGTTTATTTATAAAGTACTTTAAAGAACAACTAACCCCAAAATCAACTTTTTTGTCTAGCTAAGTTGTATAAATTGGTATCTTATAGTGTTGTCTACATGTATCTGTCACTATTTTAACAATTTAGTGCATATTTGTTGAAATCCTGTCTTTGTGTCCAAAACCGTCTGTGTGGCGCCATCTGCACCTTATCGAGTGCATTACATGCTTTACTGTTGGTTTCCTTCGTGATTAGCTCTGAGCGGGGCGCTTACGTCAGCAGGAGGGCGCCGACGTCAGCGGCCTCTCTTCTGTGGAGTATAAAAGCAGCCCACTCCGCACACGCCCCCGTAGCGAGTTGGAGTTTGGAATAGCGAGTGTCTTTATATCGATTTTCAGGTTTGCGATTTATTAGCGTAGCTTTTAGTTAGATTTATTAGCGTAGCTTTTAGTTAGATTTATTAGCATAGCTTTTAGTTAGATTTATTAGCATAGCTTTTAGTTAGATTTATTAGCTTGTCGTAGTTTAGATAGTTATTAGATTTAGTTGTAGTTTAGTCTTAGTGAGAGATTAGTAACATTTAGCATAAGAATTAGCTAGGTTAGCTGTATTTAGTGTTCTGTATTGTGTAATATTAGGTGTAGTGTTGTAGTCTTGTTTGTTAGGATGGGGAGAAAGTGTAGTGTTGTAGGTTGTCATAGTTCTGTAGGTTTACATTACTTTCCTCAGGACTTAGAAATTAGGCGCCAGTGGCTGCGCGCAATTGGCCTGGGGGAAAACTGCGAACTCCCGCCTCGTGCTGGAGTTTGCAACCAACATTTTACTTGCGATTCCTTCGCCAACTCCTTGGAGTTTGAGCTGGGCTACAGTAAGGTTCTTCGTTTGAAGAATGAGGCAGTCCCCACCCTTGCTCTTCCACGACTGAGCCCACCGACACTGCTGCCCCGCCAGCAGGACGATTTCAGGCGCCAATCTGAGGTGAGTGAGAATAACAACAACCTAAAACTGCTACTAATGTCATGTAAGTAGAATTTCGATAGTGCACGTTGAAATAGATTGTAGTAGTGTCTCAAACAATGCGGGATCTGGCGTGTAAATAAACTATGCACTGGGTGAGGCTTGTGGCTGCGTGTGCTCCAAGCGGTGCGCCCCGCACTCGTTCACTTGACTTGGCGTCTGCATCCATCAGCTGCCTGGCAACTCTCTAACCCCGCTCAAACAGAGAGCTATGAACCGCATGAGACGGTGAGCTGACAGTTACACCGCTGTATATTATGACATGTGAACTTTTATAGCCTTTTGTAGCTAGCGGGAGTGGCTAATGCATCAGTCTGCACAACAAAGTTACGCTGAGACCGCGCGTAATTGTGCTTGAGACTGAGCACCAAACTAGTCTACATTTTCGCGATGACAGTAGCTTTCATATTTGACAGCAGCTGCGCAAAACGTGAGTGCATCTACAAGCTAACCTATAAAGCTAACGGATAGCTAACATCTAATGTGTGGCTAAACTGACCAGGCAGGTGCCCGTGGCTCCGCGCGCGCTCGTGTGATATGTGATCGTGGTCAGTGAGGGGCGAGAGGGCTGACCACTCCAGGTGGACCGTATGGTTATTGGGTGCTCATGTGCTGGGATCCATATGTTGGCTTACGTTCACTAATCTGCATTAGACAACAATTAAATGCACTAAGGAACTGTAACACATTACCCTTCTTCTGTAGTGTACATTTTAAAAATAATATGTATTTTTACGTTTTCAGCCAGTGACCAGAGAATTTGGCTGCCAGACTTATCCAGTCATTGTAAGGCATGCAAGTGTCCAGGCCAATGTGAAGCCGAGCAGGCGAAGCAAAGGTGATATCTCTTTTTATTGTTTATACAGTCATTTTATTTCTAAAAACACTCTGTTTTGTGTAAATGATAATTACGGCCATTTTTAACATGTTTGTTTATTTTGTTTGTGTTTTGTACAGCTACTCAAGCCCGGACCGCTTACACAAGCGTCGGTTGTGGTACTGAGGACCTGATGGAAATCCCTCTTCCTGACAGTCCCAGAGCAGCCTCTACACCTTTAAAAAGGAGAAGGAGGTGTCAGCGTCTGACCCCAGCTTCCACATCGATTACAGTTCCAGCACTGTGAACTGTTCAAGGTAAAAAGGAAATCTAGCTTTTTAATAGAAAAAATATATACAGCGTCCTGGTTTTTTGAGGGATGAAATATCCTTTATTTTATATAGCATTCCCACTGAAGTCCCTCCACACAAGGACAAAAAATATATTGTTCACGAGGACCAACTGCTGGAGCTGTTCAGGCGATGTCCTGTCTGCACTGGTCGCTGTGCTGTGGACACCATCACAGTCGGCACACTGCTGCGGGTCACTCAACAGTGTCCTCGCTGTGAGTTCTCCAGTCAGTGGTCCAGTCAGCCCATGGTGAACAACATCCCAGCTGGAAACCTACAGCTGTGTGCTGCTGTGCTGTTCACCGGCTCATCATTTAGCCAGATTTCAAAGGTACAGCAAAAATTATTTTGTTTGGATTTTGTTTCCATCTATTATCAGTTGATAACCTATTTTTTCCTTTTATAGTTCTTGAGGGCCTTCAATATTCAGGGACTGTCAGAGCAGTGCTTCTACAGGCATCAGGCAAAGCTCCTCATCCCTACGGTCAACTGGCAGTGGAAGTTGGAGCAGGAGGACCTCATCAGGGAGGCTCTTGAAAGCAGCTCTGTGTCACTGGGTGGGGACATGCGGGCAGATTCACCTGGTAAATACATTTCATTAACATTTATCAGAAGTATTAATTAAAAGTCAGCTAACGTACAACTTGCATTCGTGTAGGACATTCGGCCAAATATGGCAGTTACACGATGATGAATCTCAGTAATAACAAAGTCATTGACATCCAACTAGTCCAGGTAATGGAATTCAAGGAATGTTTCAATATGTAATTTGGGATCACTCTGTGCATTTCAGCACCTAATTTATTTTTTGTCTTATTAGAGCAATGAGGTTGGAAACAGCGTGCGCATGGAGAAGGAGGGCTTTGTGCGTAGTCTGACCATGCTGGAAGAGAGGGGTGTCAATGTGGAGGCCATTGTGACGGACCGACACACCGGCGTTCAGAAGTTTTTAAGGGAGGAAAAGAAGGAAATCAGGCACTACTTTGACCCATGGCACATGGGAAAGGGTATGCATTTGGGGAATGCTGTGTAATATTATGGTTATTCTGCATTTAGTAAATATGTATTTTAAACTCTAGGAATTGGGAAAAAAATTGATGAGCTCGCAAAGAGAAAGAGCACCCAGGACGCTGGCCAGTGGAGAAAAAGCGTGGTAAATCACCTCTATTGGGCAGCTTCGACTTCCTCCTCGGGACAAGAGGCTGTCGCTAAGTGGACGTCTGTGGCCAACCACATGCAGAATGTGCACACGCACGACAATGCCCTGTTCCCTCGGTGCCTACACGGGCCTCTGGTTGGGGAAGGGTCAAGAGTGTGGCTCAAACCAAGTAAGTTTTGCATTTGTTATCAGTAATACTGGCCCTTTACTCATTGTATTTTATGTACATTTCAAAAATGTAAGGTTGGCATTGTCATTCGAAACAAAAATTGCTTTACAATTATGTCATGGTAATTTACTCTGTAGGCACAGCAGCATGTGAGAGGCTCAGTGACATTGTGTTGGCTCCACGCTTTGTGAAGGATGTGGAGAAAATCAGCCCGGTGTACCACACGTCAACCCTTGAGGCCTTCCACAGCCTGATAATTAGGTTCTCCCCCAAAAGTGCAGGCTTCTCCTTCAGAGGAATGTTAGCAAGGTAATACATACATACATTTAAAAAAAAAAAAAATGTTGTGTGAATCTGTACCTAAAAATGTTGTAGGTTGCAAATTGCTGCCCTGCACTACAATGAAAATGCTACAAGGTCACATGCTACAACACTTGAAGGTGTACTGCGGTATGCGATAGTGTACCCAAAGTACAAACGTGGCGACTACACCGTGCGAGCCTTGAAGACCAGAGCTACCTCAGGTATGTCACATTAAAAACAACACAACCAATGCTTTTACAAAGACAAATGTTTTGTGCTTTGTTTACAGTCTACATTGACCAACTAATGGCCCTGCTGTTTGAAAGTGTGGTTGAGGATCCTCTCCCATACCAGGAGCACACAGACAAAGTACCTGTGCCTGAACCACTCTGTGCCCAGTATGAGAGGCCAGACAAGCAGGAGGCTGTGAGCAGGCACAGGTCCAGATTTTTCAAGAGGACATAAGGTGAGCATGTTAAGTTTTGGCTTGATTATTTTGTGTGGCAAATATAATACGTAGATTACATAGCTAGTTTATAATGCTAGACTATAGTGCTAGTTTAGCAAATGTAGAATAAGTAAGGATTAAACAACAAGAAGCTGTGTATTACACAGGTTTACTGCACAACGCAGAGTCAGTTTTTTCAGATGATTTATCTAAAGCGACTTCCACAACAATAGTAGCTTAATTTTTAATCATTACTGTGGAAATTGCTGCAGTGGAGTGATATAGAAGATGATTTTCAGACGAACTGTGCGATTACAGGGAAATAATGCACCAGTTATCATTAGAATTCTCAGATGATTATGGATTGACTGTGGAATATGCATTATTATATTTTCAGACTGGCCTGGCAGTATGGAACAAAATCTTTTCAGAATGCAGACTGTGTTGCCTGAGAGAAGTGGCTAACCATGAACCAAAGTCCAGTGGATGAAAAAAGCCCGTGTATGAGTGGTTTTCTGGATTTTCCAGCTTGAGGTGTGTGCAAGACAGGACTGGCCACTCATTTGAACTGTCATAAGTACCTGTAGGTGAGCACATCACAATATTGCTCAACTCGCATTAAAATTCTAACAAATGTAGCATAGGAGTATTGTATTTTACACCAGTAAGTGGGAGAATCGTTTTTAGTGTTGACCAATAAATGCATTTGTTGACACCTATCATTTTGTTTATATTACTATTTCCCCAAGTGGTTTATATTTCTTCTCATTGAAAACAGTTTTTTGCCTTATTGAGGACTATATTTTAAATGTAAATTAGAATGATGCTAACACATCTTGCACGCAAAAATGTATGCTGAGTTGTAACAGACTTTTCTTGTCCATGCAGAGTCAGAGGTGGAGAAAGAGGTGGAGAAAATGCATGCAAACCATTCTTCATGTCCACTGTATGTATCGGATCACACGGTGATGCATTTGATCAGTATATTGATGACAGACTTCCCTTTTAAAGTAATTCATGTCTTAGTGTGTGTTTTTTTTTTTTTTATAACATTTCAATTCACATTTTCAGACGACCTCTCTATCGGGCAAAGAAAGAATGTTTCTGGAAATGGAGGCACATTGGACAAGGACAGTCGCCAACCACATATAGAACGATGGGAGTAAACATTGCAATATGAAGAATTCTATAAGCTGACATGCCACTGGACAACATAGTAGATGAAATCAATGTTCCATGCAAGATTTAATTGTAGACACTGATCAGCAATCCAAGAACAAAATGAAGCCTTTAGCTGTTTCTGTCAGATATTTCACAGGATGGTTTGGTGAGGTAGAACCAGTGCCACTTTGTCTCTAGAAGCTGAAAACTTAATGGTGCATGTGTAATTATTTTAGTTGGTATTGCTGGATTGCAGGTTCTATAATGTGATGTCACACTCCCCAGTGGGGAGGCAGGAGCCAGTTTTTCATATTAACTGCATTACACTTTCACAAGTTGCAGCCAAAAAAATAAATGTATGAATTACAAAAATGATCACTAATTTCAGTCACTGGGTCCATTATCTTTCTTATACAAGACCAAACATTTCCTCAAAAATGAAATAATTGTACCTCTATATAACATAATAGGCCTTTAGAACACTAACCTGCAACCCAACAACTGTATAGCCATAAGAATCAACTTTGTCTCCCGTGCATTGAGAAGACCTGCATGTATGCATGCATGCAGCATACTGTACATGAGCTACTGCTACTTGGTTAATTTAAGCCATCGTGTAGCTCAACTGTGGATGCAAGAATTCAGCTTTACTGCTATGTTTTTAATGCCTTTTCCCCTCAAAACTGTAATTGTATCAATCTAAAAGGCGTATCAAAGTTTGATGGATGATCGAGCCACATTTAAAAATTCAGTTCAGTGTGTTCTAGTTCTGATTCCATAAATTAAGTATTAAACAGTCAAGTTCGATATTGTATGGCAAGTATTAATTTAAATTGTATTTGTTAAATTTGTTTATTGCACACATCTAGGTAGACTAAGTGAATAGAGTACCACATGCAGCTTGATCCTCAAATGAAATATAAACTGTCATTATTGATTGATTGATATTGTCGTAGTAAGATTAACAAAAGAAAAATTGCATTGGGTAATTGCAATGTTGTAAAAGCCAGGAAGTACAAAATTAAGTAAGAAAACTTACCAAAAAAATAAGATCTATCATTTTCACTATTTCAACTAAATAAGCATACGTGTAAAGACTTTATTATAGCCTTTACTCATCATTTAGTGGTAGTTCAGTGCGTGTGTTACATTGGTTAAACCTGTAATTCACTAAATGTAGTAATAATAGAAATGACTTTGTGGACCCAAGAGCCTAATGTTACAGACCCTTAGTTAAGCCTTTAGATAAACATGGATGATTTATCTGCTTTATCTTCAATGACCAACCGAAAACTATTTCTAGGACAGTGTTCTTGCACAATATTTTTTTTTTTATGTGACATGTTTTGTGCACTTTGCTGTGAGAGAAATAAAATAAAGCTTTGTAATACATATAATCAAGTCTCTATACCTCACACATTCTCTGCTTGGGACACTGAGATACATCTGCAATGCTTATGTAGACCACAGTGAAAAGTCTACATCTAAAATAGATCGGTAGATTCTGAAAGGAGCCAGGACAGTTACGTTTGGTCCTTTAGCTGCGATGCTAACATCGATCTAGCTCAATGCTAAGCCGTTAGCTTTGTAAATGACAGCGGAATCACTAATAAAATAACCCCGCGCCTCAGAGCAGTCTCGGGTACAAGGCCACTGTCTGCCACGATGCCTGTCCTGTGTAAAGAGAGCTGTAGAGCTGTCTCACCATGTTGCTAAATAAGTTAGCTCGCTGTGCTCGAACTTTGTTTACGAGGAGCGTTGCGAGTGCATCGTTAGTCAAATGACTCAGGCCTGTCAATCAGACCCCTCACCCCTCCCACCCCTCACCCCTCCCGCGTGCCCCTTAGTCCTCCAGGCAACGCCCCTTTTCTGTTGAGATTTTCAAATCTGACACTCTCAGGCTGAGCCTCTGGAAGGGGGGGTTAGATACCCTTTAATAACGGGTTTCAGTTTTATATCTGTGATCCACTGCTCAGCCTGGATGACGTCACGCGCTGAATGAAACTGAGCGTCAAACTCTGGAAGAATCATGGATATTATAATAAAAAATATATAGTATTATTATTATTATTATTATTATTATTATTATTATTATTATTATTATTAATGGGAAAACAAACACAGGGCGGATTAAGAGACTTTTTTTGTTTTTACATAAATGTTTATTACGAATCCTCGTGGAGACAAACAGCAAAAACAGGCGTCGACTCAGTGGAGACAGAACCTGGAAGAAAAAAAAAGCGTGATTGTTTCAGATGAATAAAGTGTTACAGGATCAGTGAACATCTGGCAGCTGTTTTTTTCATTTATTTCTGTGAATGTGTTTTTACCCATAATGATGATGAGGTTCATTAAAAGTTTATAATTACAGATAAGAATCTTTAATTGTTTCACTCATTTTATTGCTTTTGCCATTTTATGAATTTCCAATGTCGGATTATCTCATGTTTTATCTTCCTCTCGTGATCAGGACAGATTAAAGCTTTATTTAAACATGTGACAGACGCTCATGTCTCTTGGAGGATTAACATTACAGACAAATTAATGTTGTTTTTGAGTGTGAAAGAAAGAAAGAAAGAAAGAAAACAGGATAAAATGAAGAAAATATCCTGTGCAGGTGAACAGTGGAGATAAACAAACCCACAGTCACACTTTGTCAGCATTTCAATCATTTCTTTCCAAATGAAGTCACAAACAAACACGTCAGGTCCTAAATGCAGACTCTGCACCTCAGTTTATCTTTAATAAACTGTAAACTGGATTAAAAAGTCTTAGTTTCTGCTCAAAGACAGTTTTCAAATATTTTATAAAGTTTATATTTTTTATTACAAATATATTTTGGCTCCAATACGAATAAAACACTTAAAATGACACGTTTAAGTGATTTAGGATTAATTTGATTAAAAATGATTTGGCGGGCGCTCCCTCCAGCGGACACAGGCGGAACTACACCCACTGTGTTGTAACGGAAACTTGTTAGTTTTTTTTATTGTTTCAAACTCTTTTTGGGCCGTTTTTATTTATTTAATAACTTTAAATAAATAACGAACTAAGTCACAGCCGACAGAGAAAGTCTTTAACCCTTTGAACCGAGTGAAATCATGAAAATATAGTCAGGCTAACGGATTAGCATGATTTACCCAAATCCGGTCAATGAGGCCAATCTGGTCATGACAGTCCCTTCAGAGCAGGACACAGCGCTCCCTCTAGTGGACACTTAGTGGAACTGCAGCTTCTTTCAGCAGTTTACTATTTGTAATGTTTTTAAGGTACTTTCCGATAAAGTATCAGGAAGAATCTTGTATATTATATCTATGGGAAGTATCTTCATGTTATTTCAGTCTTTGTTTTCTAAATACATACGTGAGTTAACCCATAAACAACATTTAAGCTTTTTATTTATATTTTAAAAGCCCCGAAAAAGCTAAAAAAAAAATACAAATAAAAAAACACACTCATGTATGAGCGATACTAGACAGACCCATAAACAACATGTATGCTTTTCATTTATATTTACATTTATATATATTTCGCTCATAAACCGGAAGTACCTCCTCCTTTATTCCCGCTCCTCCGCCGCCGCTCCGTCCTTCTGACTTCCGCCTCACGCACAGCCGAAGTGAGTATTTTCATCCGGATTTTGTTTCTGTCTAATCTAACGCCATCCTGCGTTTTACGGAGTTTAAATCCACACAAAACCATTAAATATGTCTCTATAAGGACGTGACGGCGCGGTTTGGTGCGATATGAAGCGGAGAACATGAGAAATAAGGCCGATTAGCGGCGGTGTTAGCCTGGCGTTAGCCTGATGTTAGCTCCGTGTTAGCCGACCTGCACATTTCCTCAGAGTAAACCACAAATATGATACAAAAACACGAGTTACTTCTTCAAAGGAGCTGAAATATTCGGGTGTGACATAATTATTCCTCGTTCTGGTTAAAACAGCGGTTTATTTGTGAGATTTGTTGCTCAAAGCGGTGTTTGTGTTGACATTTGTGACGGTTTGGTGGAAGAAACGTATTAATTTCACGATAGAAAAACATTTAAGGCTGAGTTTCAATGGGAAACACTGCGGATAAACTTGGGGAATTTAACCTTTTTTTGGAAGTAAATGTGTTGAAGCGTTTTAGGTAGAACACAAGTATCAACATCGTAACGTAATGTTCTCAAAACGGGTTCTAAAGGTTAGTTTTAGTCTTGTTTTGCTCCTTTAGCTCTGATTTGACTAAATATGCTGGAAAAGAAATGTATTTTTAATGTATTTGAGTGAGTTGTGTTGGAATCAGGGTTTCCTAAAGTAATGGAACAACCGTCCTTGCCTGAGACGAGTTCATGTGTACCTGTCTGGTCTTCACGCGTGTCCTCAGTCACGTAAACACAGACACGTTAGCATTTAGCCTCCCCTCTAAAAGCTATCAAGCTAAAGTATTTACACAAAATTAAACCATGTCTAAGCGTGTGAAGGGGAGCCATATTGTAAGGCCTAATAATACCAGGAGTAGTTCGGAATCCGTGCAGTAATATCTTCATGTTACTGTGCAGATGTTGAGGTACTCCTGGTATTATTAAAATGTGGATGAGCTCGGTAGCTTCTATCTGGTTTGGAGCTGAGGGGGAGAGGCTAAATGCTAACGCCGTCTGTGCTGTGTTTACGTGACTGAGGACACGTGTGAAGACCAGACAGGTACACATGAACTCGTCTAAGAACATATCTCAGTCTGGAAAAACGGGGGCCTGTTCCTTTAAGGTCTTGAATATTGATCTTCTGCCTGAATTCCTGTAAATCTTCCTCCTGATTAGTTTCTCATCTTTTATACTTCATTCCTTTTCTAACATTTGGATGTGATATTGACTCTGCTGCTGTAGAAACATCTCCAAGTCTTTCGTTTTTTGCTCTTGTAATGTGATTCTTACAGTGTTTAGTTCTCGGACCCTGAAGCTTAAACTAAAGGACGTGTTTGTTTTGCAGATGGCGCCGACCAAGAAAGGAGAAAAGAAAAAGGGGCGCTCCGCCATCAACGAAGTGGTGACGCGCGAGTACACCATCAACGTGCACAAGCGCATCCATGGAGTGTGAGTGTGAAGAGCGCACGTGTGCGGGAAACGCACGCTTTAGTTCCAAATGTTTCCCTCGTCTTTATTCTTTAACCATTGGCCCAAGTCCTCGTTCTGAATGTCGTCATGTGACCATTGGTTTGACTCTTATCGAAATAAAGAGGAATATAAACTGGAGAAACATTAGGACAATATTTAGAAAGTTCCAGGTCAGATGTTCCTCAGACTGACTGTGGTCAGATGTTCCTCTGACTGACTGTGGTCAGATGTTCCTCTGACTGACTGTGGTCAGATGTTCCTCTGACTGACTGTGGTCAGATGTTCCTCTGACTGACTGTGGTCAGATGTTCCTCTGACTGACTGTGGTCAGATGTTCCTCAGACTGACTGTGGTCAGATGTTCCTCAGACTGTGGTCAGATGTTCCTCAGACTGACTGTGGTTTGTCTCCAGGGGCTTTAAGCGCCGCGCTCCTCGTGCGATCAAAGAGATCAGGAAGTTCGCCGTGAAAGAGATGGGGACGCCTGACGTTCGCATCGACACCAGGCTCAACAAGGCCGTGTGGAGCAAAGGCGTCAGGTACGAGCCCTGAGCTGTCAGCCGGCAGCTCGGCTTTACCCAAATCCACAAGGCCCAGAAGCCCACAGGACAAACTAAAGTCTCTCCCTCTGGTGTTTCAGGAACGTCCCGTACAGGATCAGGGTCCGTCTGTCCCGGAAACGTAACGAAGACGAGGATTCTCCAAACAAACTGTACACACTGGTCACATACGTCCCCGTCACCACCTGTAAAGGTAACGCCCTGTTAACCTGCTAGTCATGTGACTCAGTCATGTGATTTACACCTGTTAGTCATGTGACTTTGACCTGTTAGTCATGTGACTTAGACCTGTTAGTCATGTGACTTTAACCTGTTCCCCTCATGTCCCGCAGGTCTGCAGACGGTCAACGTGGACGAGAACTAAACTTCTCTGTGAGGAAAAATAAATGTGTAAAAGTTGATCCACATGTTTGTCTCGTTTCTCCTGCAGTAAAATATAAATGAATCTGAATCTTCTTGTCTCACTGAAAGGCTTTAAGTCAGTGTTTTTCGACCACACTAGTGCTGTGAGATGTTAGGTGTGTTTGAGATGATCCAGACGGACAGTTTTACAGCGACTGCAGACTCTCGGTGCCCGTTAGATTTCTGTTCTTGCTCCAGAGGCTCTGACGTCACGGGCACGGAAAGATCTGAGACCCCAACGAGAGCAGCCGACTGGATCAGCCGCTGCATCTCTCCAGAGGAACTGCAGCGGCTCCTCGGCCCGGTGCATGATGGGAAAACACCCACCTGTCCACAAGCAGGTGATTGGATACGAGTCTGTGTGATCAGAAACGTGCTCCTCCCCCTCCTCTCTCCTCTTTAGATCTGAACAAATAAACTATGCCTGAAACTATTAAAGTTCTGCATCGCCCCTAAAATAGAGCTCATGTTTGATGCTTTTCAGAACAAATTCAGGATTTAAAAGGACGTGTTTTATCTCACAAACTTGAACAAACGAATGGGAAAGTTTCCTCTGAAGAATGATGTCTCTGGAGTAAAGGAAACGGAGCAGGAGGTGAATGACTTTTATTTAGGATAAACTTTAAATGAACGTGATATCTGAACGAGACGCTGCTGATCTGAGGCCGCTCGTTCTGCATGTGGAGGGTCGGATCACGGGTCGGACGGGCTTCAGACTTTTTTCTCCGCCCCCGTTGCGCCGGCTACTCTCGATCATCCAGGCGAGACAGTCTGCCTTGGGAAATTATCCAATCACACCTAGTTTTTTTTTTTTTTTTAACAAATGCATTATTATCCACAAATGTACAGTTTTCGAGTGTCTTTGCTGTCTAGTGATCGCAGAGTAACTATTATACTCTTCCATATCAGGTACTTAATTTCTTTGAGACAGAGTTAGTGATGTATTGAGGCGTTGTGGCGAGACTATACGGTGTTCTCAGCCAAGACACTTTGAGAACATTTTCTGCTGCTGGTGCCTCGTGATTTTTTCAATGAAAAAAATGTGCCTTGGCTCAACAAAGGTTGATATTCACATTATAAATCATGCTGTGTCTGAGAATAGTGTCTAAAAACTACAAACCAACTCAGTTCTATTTGTCCAAAGGAGTTCTTTATAAACTCACACCTGTAGCTCCTAAAGCGGCCTCTGTGTGGCGCCATAACACCGCTCTTAACCAGCACTAAACTAATGTATGACTAAAGTTTGTTTTCCAAATGTCTCATGACAAAGTTTTCATTATTCCAGGCCCCACGTGACCTCGTTTACATCGTTTTATCAGTTTGTTTTTTATTGGTCAGCCTTTAATAAAGACTTGCACTAAATCAAACAGGAGTTCATTAAATGTGAATATTTTAAATGTTACTTTGGAAACAAATGGACAAATACAGAAACAAAACGGTTGAAAGTGTTTTAAAATATTGTGTTATGAGTTTATGGCCCAAAGGTGCCGTTTTCCAAAAGGCTTTGATTTTAATGTATGTTTGTTCCGTACGTTAAGTCTAACCGCGTGACGTAACAAGGTGAACTCTCCTGTTTACGCATGACGCTGTGCACTTTGACCTCAGTCCCCTCGTGCGTCAATACAAAAAACCCTTTACCCTCTGAACCCCCGCCTGAACCAGTTTGGCTTTACCCAAATCCAAAAGCTTCTGGGTGAAAATGCAACACAAAAAAACCGATGGAAGAAAAGTGAGAACGTGAAGAGAAAGTTCCATATCTGCAGATTACGTTTCTCTGATGACCTTTTTTAGATTTGGGTAAAGCTGAGGTGGAGAAAATGCTCTCGGTTAAGGCGGGGGTTAAGAGGTTAAAGCACTTGTACCTCGAGTGATGACGAAAGTATCCCAGTATTTTGTGTAAGTAACGTGTTTGTGTAACGCGTTACCCCACACTGGTCCCCCTTGTCTCCCCCTTGTCTCCCCCTCGTCTCCCCCCCGTGTCCACAGCTCTCGGTCTGTCCTGAAGGCGGCGCGAGTCCAGACCCGGACCGGAAACGGCCAGAGAGCGCAGCGCGTGCGTCCGTGTCCCCTCCCTCCGCGCCCCCTCCCTCCTCGCTCCGTCTGCGCTCCGGGAGAAACGGCCTGGGCAGAGACAACCCCGGGCCCCGCTCCTCCTTCTCACCATCACCATCATGCTCCGGCTCCGGCCTCACTAAAACACCCCGGGACAGCTGACGACCTGCGGCCGCGCGCACACGAGGCGGCGCTTTGTTCGGTGAGTGCGCGTCTGTGTTTTAATCCCGGTCACACCGAGCCGCGGCCCCGGAGCCACGCGCGTAACGGGCCGTTTGTGAATGAACCGGCCGCTCCGGAACAAAGCGGCCCCGGGGCGCGGAGGGACCCCCGCCGCGGAGGGACCCCCGCTTTGTTCCTCGGGCGGATGGAGCTCGCGCTGGGGTCGCTCCGCCCCGGTCCTGTCTGTGCTAATGGCCGCGGTCAGGGTTTGGTCCACGAGCGTCGTGCGTAAAAGAGGAGAAAAAAGGCGTGTTATTGTTGTTAGCTGCGGCGTTAGCGCGTGTGACCGTCTGCGGGCCGTTACCGAGGACAGGGGGGGAGATAACGGGGGAGACCGGGGGGAGACCGGGCCGCGGTCCAGGCGAACAGCCGGGGTTTAGAACCGCTTTTGTCCGAGAGACCGAGAACAAGAGGCGGAATATCAGGCTCAGTCTGCGGATCAGTCTGCGGCAGGCCACGGAGGACCGCCGGGGCTAAACCGGGACTAAACCGGGACTAAACCGGGACTAAACCGGGACTAAACCGGGGCTAAACCGGGGCTAAACCTGGACTAAACCGGGGCTAAACCGGGGCTAAACCTGGACTAAACCGGGACTAAACCGGGACTAAACCGGGGCTAAACCGGGGCTAGACCAGGACTAAACCGGGGCTAGACCAGGACTAAACCGGGGCTAAACCGGGACTAAACCGGGGCTAAACCGGGGCTAGACCAGGGCTAAACCGGGGCTAAACCGGGGCTAAACCGGGACTAAACCGGGACTAAACCGGGGCTAAACCAGGGCCAATCCAGGGCCAAACCTGGACTAAACCTGGGCCATATTGTTAATTTGCAGTGAGTAAAAAAGAGAAACAAACAGATCAAACATGTAGAAAAGGCCTCAGTGTTTAATGATACTTTATACATATACAGTATATATATATAAATATACACGATGTAACAGGACACGGACCCTTTACACATGTACCTATAAAGTACTAATACACATATTACACATGTACCTATAAAGTACTAATACACATATTACACATGTACCTATAAAGTACTAATACACATATTACACATGTACCTATAAAGTACTAATACACATGTTACACATGTTCACATGTAAAGTACTAATACACATGTTACACATGTACACATGTAAAGTACTAATACACAGTATTCCGTTGTGTATCTGACCCTCAGGTACAGGTCATTGTGTTTCCACAGCTCGTATAAGTATCACACGTGTACTGTGGTATAATGACATCTAAAACATGTATAACAGCAGACATCTAAAACATGTATAACAGCAGACATCTAAAACATGTATAACAGCAGACAGGTCGTATTAAACAGAAGAAACTCCAAAGGGTTAAATCCTGAAATATCTTTAAACGTCCCACTTTCTCCTTTTAGCACAAACTAAAGCTCACGCTGCGTCGGTTTGTTCTCCACCTGATGATGTCACGAGGTGGAGCTGCTCCGGCCGTTTCAGTGCTCAGATCGCCTTCACTACAACACTGAAGTAGCCGTGGTTTTAGGCGAGAGAGAGTTTTCATTTCCAGGTTTAAATGAGTGATTTATTTGTGACAGATTAGTTTTATTACACGTCTTATTACACGTTTTATTACATGTTTTATTACACGTCTTATTACATGTTTTATTACATGTTTATTACATGTTTTATTACATGTTTTATTACATGGTTTATTATTTTCTTCTTCTACATCTGCAAAGGTTTCATTTCTCCGGTGATGTTGGAATGAGGTGAAAATGTTCTGATGGAGGAACAATCAAAGCTGAGTCTGTGAGTCGTAGAAACCGGACCTGGAGGAGCCGGTCCTGGTGACTGACTCTCCTCAGACTCTCCTCAGACTCTCCTCAGACTCAGACTCTCCTCAGACTCTCCAGGTTTAGCTGTTCTTTCTTCCTTTAGTTTGGTTTATCCTCTATGCCCTTGACCCGTCGCCTTTACTGTAAATCTAAAAGCATCTCGACTGGAGAGCCACAGTGCCTCATTTGAAAGCTAAGACCTACATGACTGATCCTAACTCTTGTTGTTGCTGCTTTTCGGGCTCGTTGTTTTTGCCGCTCGTTTGTTTCCTCATCAGTTTCTGCTGTTGGTTTGTGGTTTGTCTCTGCGGGTTTTTATCTTCATCTTACTGACACTTGTTTTTGTCCCTCTGACTCC
>NC_136874.1:1253995-1462772 GCF_951799975.1 Gobius niger | reverse complement strand
ATGTCCTCACAGATCTGTCCTGGTCTAGTCCTGGTCTAGTCCTGGTCTAGTCCTGGTCTAGTCCTGGTCTAGTCCTGGTCTAGTCCTGGTTTTCCTGGTCTAGTCCTGGTCTAGTCCTGGTCTAGTCCTGGTTTTCATCCAGTGGACACTGGTCTCTGAGTTTTTCTGTTGAAGAATGTGAAGGATGTGCCGGAGCTTTGGACTCGCATTCCTGCATTTGACCGGCTCTGTCCACAGTCCTTCTCTGTAGAGGACAGAGGACCTCACGGGACATGTCCTTCTCTGTAGAGGACAGAGGGACCTCAGGGGGACATGTCCTTCTCTGTAGAGGACAGAGGACCTCAGGGGACATTTCCTTCTCTGAGAGGACAGAGGACCTCACTCATGTCCTTCTCTGTAGAGGACAGAGGACCTCACGGGGACATGTCCTTCTCTGTAGAGGACAGAGGACCTCACGGGGACATGTCCTTCTCTGTAGAGGACAGAGGACCTCACGGGGACATGTCCTTCTCTGTAGAGGACAGAGGACCTCACGGGACATGTCCTTCTCTGTAGAGGACAGAGGACCTCACGGGGACATGTCCTTCTCTGTAGAGGACAGAGGACCTCACGGGACATGTCCTTCTCTGTAGAGGACAGAGGACCTCACGGGGACATGTCCTTCTCTGTAGAGGACAGAGGACCTCACGGAGGACATGTCCTTCTCTGTAGAGGACAGAGGACCTCACAGGGACATGTCCTTCTCTGTAGAGGACAGAGGACCTCAGGGGGGACATGTCCTTCTCTGTAGAGGACAGAGGACCTCAGGGGGACATGTCCTTCTCTGTAGAGGACAGAGGACCTCACGGGGACATGTCCTTCTCTGTAGAGGACAGAGGACCTCACGGGACATGTCCTTCTCTGTAGAGGACAGAGGACCTCACGGGGACATGTCCTTCTCTGTAGAGGACAGAGGACCTCAGGGGACATGTCCTTCTCTGTAGAGGACAGAGGACCTCACTCATGTCCTTCTCTGTAGAGGACAGAGGACCTCAGGGGACATGTCCTTCTCTGTAGAGGACAGAGGACCTCAGGGGGACATGTCCTTCTCTGTAGAGGACAGAGGACCTCACGGGACATGTCCTTCTCTGTAGAGGACAGAGGACCTCAGGGGACATGTCCTTCTCTGTAGAGGACAGAGGACCTCAGGGGGACATGTCCTCCTCTGTAGAGGACAGAGGACCTCAGGGGGACATGTCCTTCTCTGTAGAGGACAGAGGACCTCACTCATGTCCTTCTCTGTAGAGGACAGAGGACCTCAGGGGACATGTCCTTCTCTGTAGAGGACAGAGGACCTCAGGGGGACATGTCCTTCTCTGTAGAGGACAGAGGACCTCAGGGGGACATGTCCTTCTCTGTAGAGGACAGAGGACCTCAGGGGGACATGTCCTTCTCTGTAGAGGACAGAGGACCTCACTCATGTCCTTCTCTGTAGAGGACAGAGGACCTCACAGGGACATGTCCTTCTCTGTAGAGGACAGAGGACCTCACGGGGACATGTCCTTCTCTGTAGAGGACAGAGGACCTCACTCATGTCCTTCTCTGTAGAGGACAGAGGACCTCAGGGGGACATGTCCTTCTCTGTAGAGGACAGAGGACCTCAGGGGACATGTCCTTCTCTGTAGAGGACAGAGGACCTCACTCATGTCCTTCTCTGTAGAGGACAGAGGACCTCAGAAAGTGTCTCCTAAAAACAAAAACACCTCTGATTTTCTTCAGTTTCTGCTGTGAAAGAGCTGTGTCTGCTGCGTCCACTAGAGGGCAGTGTGTCTATAACACACGGGCCTGCAGCAGATGTTACAGACAGATGTTAGACAGATGTTACAGGCAGATGTTACAGGCAGATGTTACAGACAGATATTACAGACAGATGTTACAGACAGATATTACAGGCAGATGTTACAGACAGATGTTAGACAGATGTTACAGGCAGATGTTACAGACAGATGTTACAGGCAGATGTTACAGACAGATGTTACAGACAGATGTTACAGACAGATGTTACAGACAGATGTTACAGACAGATGTTACAGACAGATGTTACAGGCAGATGTTACAGGCAGATGTTACAGACAGATGTTGCAGACAGATGTTACAGACAGATGTTACAGGCAGATGTTACAGGCAGATGTTACAGACAGATGTTACAGACAGATGTTACAGACAGATGTTACAGGCAGATGTTACAGGCAGATGTTACAGGCAGATGTTACAGACAGATGTTACAGGCAGATGTTACAGACAGATGTTACAGGCAGATGTTACAGGCAGATGTTACAGGCAGATGTTACAGACAGATGTTACAGGCAGATGTTACAGGCAGATGTTACAGACAGATGTTACAGACAGATGTTACAGACAGATGTTACAGGCAGATGTTACAGGCAGATGTTACAGACAGATGTTACAGACAGATGTTACAGGCAGATGTTACAGACAGATGTTACAGGCAGATGTTACAGACAGATGTTACAGACAGATGTTACAGGCAGATGTTACAGACAGATGTTACAGGCAGATGTTACAGGCAGATGTTACAGACAGATGTTAGACAGATGTTACAGACAGATGTTACAGACAGATGTTACAGGCAGATGTTACAGGCAGATGTTACAGACAGATGTTACAGGCAGATGTTACAGACAGATGTTACAGACAGATGTTACAGACAGATGTTACAGACAGATGTTACAGGCAGATGTTACAGACAGATGTTACAGGCAGATGTTACAGGCAGATGTTACAGGCAGATGTTACAGGCAGATGTTACAGACAGATGTTAGACAGATGTTACAGACAGATGTTACAGACAGATCTTACAGGCAGATGTTACAGACAGATGTTAGACAGATGTTACAGGCAGATGTTAGACAGATGTTACAGGCAGATGTTACAGACAGATGTTAGACAGATGTTACAGGCAGATGTTACAGGCAGATGTTACAGACAGATGTTACAGACAGATGTTAGACAGATGTTACAGACAGATGTTACAGACAGATGTTAGACAGATGTTACAGACAGATGTTACAGACAGATGTTACAGACAGATGTTAGACAGATGTTACAGACAGATGTTACAGGCAGATGTTACAGACAGATGTTACAGGCAGATGTTACAGGCAGATGTTACAGGCAGATGTTACAGACAGATGTTACAGACAGATGTTAGACAGATGTTACAGACAGATGTTACAGACAGATGTTAGACAGATGTTACAGGCAGATGTTACAGACAGATGTTACAGACAGATGTTACAGACAGATGTTAGACAGATGTTACAGACAGAAGTTACAGACAGATGTTAGACAGATGTTACAGGCAGATGTTACAGACAGATATTACAGGCAGATGTTACAGACAGATGTTACAGGCAGATGTTACAGGCAGATGTTACAGGCAGATGTTACAGGCAGATGTTACAGGCAGATGTCACAGACAGATGTTACAGACAGATGTTAGACAGATGTTAGACAGATGTTACAGGCAGATGTTACAGACAGATGTTACAGGCAGATGTTACAGACAGATGTTACAGGCAGATGTTACAGACAGATATTACAGACAGATGTTACAGACAGATGTTACAGATAGATGTTACAGGCAGATGTTACAGGCAGATGTTACAGACAGATATTACAGACAGATGTCACAGACAGATGTCACAGACAGATGTTACAGACAGATGTTACAGGCAGATGTTACAGACAGATGTTACAGACAGATGTTACAGACAGATGTCACAGACAGATGTTACAGATAGATGTTACAGACAGATGTTACAGACAGATGTCACAGACAGATGTCACAGACAGATGTTACAGGCAGATGTTACAGACCAGTGGAACCAGTCATTTTAAACTAAACCAATATTATTAACAGCACCGGCCTCTGACGGGCTCTGTGTCTGTGATCGTTATAAATATATAGTTAATCTAAATATTATAAATATATAGTTAATCTAAATATTATAAATATATAGTTTAATATAAATATTATAAATATATAGTTTAATATAAATATTATAAATATATAGTTTAATATAAATATTATAAATATATAGTTAATATAAATATTATAAATATATAGTTTAATATAAATATTATACATACATAGTTAATATAAATATTATAAGTACATAGTAAATATAAATATGTGATGTTGTTATTGCAGATGGAGCAGGTGTCGGACGAGGAGCTGGACCACGGGGCGGAGGAGGACAGCGACAAAGAAGATCAGGATCTGGACAAAATGTTTGGGGCGTGGCTCGGAGAACTGGACAAACTCACACAGGTACAACAAATACTACTATTACTGCAAATACTACTGCTACTGCCATGACAACCACTACTACTACTACTGTAACTACTACTATTACTGCAAATACTACTGCTACTGCCATGACAACCACTACTACTACTACTTAAACTACTACTACTTAAACTACTACTACTTAAACTACTACTACTTAAACTACTACTACTTTAACTACTACTTTAACTACTAGTACTTAAACTCCTACTACTTAAACTACCACTACTTTAAGTACTACTACTTTAACTACTACTTTAACTACTACTACTTTAAGTACTACTACTTTAACTACTACTTTAACTACTACTACTTAAACTCCTTCTCGTTTACTCAATGTTTCAAAAAGTGGGCGTTTCCCCAAAAGCTGAACGAGTGAATGAACTCCCGGCGACGCGTTTCGGAGGCGGTCGCCGTGGCAACCGTCGGCGTGACGCCTCCCACTATCACCACCCGCCCCCCGTCGCGCGGCAACGGTCTCCCGCGGCGACCGCCTCCCGTCCGTCCTTTAAGCGTCAGAGTCTCAAACAGACGCTAAAAATACACTGTGGGAAAAGAAGCGTCTGAATCTTCAAAGGAGTCCGATGTTCAGGGTTAGACGTTTGGAAAAGAGCGGGACAGAAATGTATAAAACACAACATAAGAAATAAAACTGGGGAAAAGTGTGGACAAAATGAGGGGGAAAAAAATAATAAAAAATTGTGGGAACATTTGGAAAAAATGCGGTAAAAACATGAAAAGAAATAAATTGGGGAATAAAATAAAAAAATTAGAAAAACTTTTCAGAAACTTGGAAAAAAAGTTGGAAAAGAAAAGTCTGAGAGAGAGAACATCCTGGACCTGGACAGAGATCCAACCGAGTCTCGTTACCGTAGTTACCACCATGTTGTTTACCGTGTTGTGTGAGATGTTCCTCCTGACTGACCGTTGTTGATCCTCAGAGTCTGGACGACGGTCGTCCTCCTAAAGCCGTGCAGAAACCTCCGCTCAGACAGGAGACCAACATGGCCAACTTCTCCTACCGCTTCTCCATGTACAACATCAACGGTAACAAACTCTGTCACACCACCTTCTACAAACATCTACAAACATCTACAAACATCTACAAACATCTACATCTACAAACATCTACAAACATCTACAAACATCTACAAACATCTACAAACATCTACAAACATCTACATCTACAAACATCTACAAACATCTACAAACATGTACAAACATCTACAAACTTCTACATCTACAAACATCTACAAACATCTACAAACATCTACATCTACAAACATCTACAAACATCTACAAACATCTACATCTACAAACATCTACAAACATCTACAAACATCTACAAACATCTACAAACATCTACATCTACAAACATCTACAAACATCTACAAACATCTACAAACATCTACAAACATCTACAAACATCTACAAACATCTACAGACATCTACATCTACAAGCATCTACATCTACAAACATCTACAAACATCTACAAACATCTACATCTACAAACATCTACATCTACAAACATCTACAAACATCTACAAACATCTACATCTACAAACATCTACAAACATCTACATCTACAAACATCTACAAACATCTACAAACATCTACATCTACAAACATCTACATCTACAAACATCTACATCTACAAACATCTACAAACATCTACAAACATCTACAAACATCTACAAACATCTACATCTACAAATATCTACAAACATCTACAAACATCTACAAACATCTACAAACATCTACATCTACAAACATCTACATCTACAAACATCTACAAACATCTACATCTACAAATATCTACAAACATCTACAAACATCTACAAACATCTACAAACATCTACAAACATCTACATCTACAAACATCTACATCTACAAACATCTACATCTACAAACATCTACAAACATCTACAAACATCTACAAACATCTACAAACATCTACAAACATCTACAAACATCTACAAACATCTACATCTACAAACATCTACATCTACAAACATCTACATCTACAAACTTCTACAAACACCTACAAACTTCTACAAACTTCTACAAACACCTACAAACATCTACAAACATCTACAAACTTCTACAAACATCTACAAACATCTACAAACATCTACTACAAACATCTACAAACATCTACAAACGTCTACAAACTTCTACAAACTTCTACAAACATCTACAAACATCTACAAACATCTACTACAAACATCTACAAACATCTACAAACATCTACAAACATCTACAAACATCTACAAACTTCTACAAACTTCTACAAACTTCTACAAACATCTACAAACATCTACAAACGTCTACAAACTTCTACAAACTTCTACAAACATCTACAAACTTCTACAAACATCTACAAACATCTACAAACATCTACAAACATCTACAAACATCTACAAACATCTACAAACTTCTACAAACTTCTACAAACTTCTACAAACATCTACAAACATCTACAAACGTCTACAAACTTCTACAAACTTCTACAAACATCTACAAACATCTACAAACTTCTACAAACATCTACAAACATCTACAAACATCTACAAACATCTACAAACATCTACAAACATCTACAAACATCTACAAACATCTACAAACATCTACAAACTTCTACAAACTTCTACAAACTTCTACAAACATCTACAAACATCTACAAACATCTACAAACTTCTACAAACATCTACAAACATCTACAAACATCTACAAACTTCTACAAACTTCTACAAACATCTACATCTACAAACATCTACAAACATCTACAAACTTCTACAAACTTCTACAAACTTCTACAAACTTCTACAAACGTCTACAAACTTCTACAAACATCTACAAACATCTACAAACTTCTACAAACATCTACAAACATCTACAAACTTCTACAAACATCTACTACAAACATCTACAAACATCTACAAACTTCTACAAACTTCTACAAACATCTACAAACATCTACAAACTTCTACAAACATCTACAAACATCTACAAACATCTACTACAAACGTCTACAAACATCTACATCTACAAACATCTACAAACTTCTACAAACATCTACAAACATCTACAAACTTCTACAAACGTCTACAAACTTCTACAAACTTCTACAAACATCTACTACAAACATCTACAAACATCTACATCTACAAACATCTACAAACTTCTACAAACATCTACAAACATCTACAAACTTCTACAAACGTCTACAAACTTCTACAAACATCTACAAACATCTACATCTACAAACATCTACAAACATCTACAAACTTCTACAAACGTCTACAAACATCTACATCTACAAACTTCTACAAACTTCTACAAACTTCTACAAACATCTACAAACATCTACAAACTTCTACAAACTTCTACAAACATCTACAAACATCTACAAACATCTACAAACTTCTACAAACATCTACAAACATCTACTACAAACATCTACAAACATCTACAAACATCTACAAACATCTACAAACATCTACAAACATCTACTACAAACATCTACAAACATCTACAAACATCTACAAACATCTACAAACATCTACAAACATGTGACCCTGTTGTGCATGTTTTGTGTGACCCTGTTGTGCATGTTTTGTGTGACCCTGTTGTACATGTTTTGTGTGACCCTGTTGTACATGTTTTGTGTGACCCTGTTGTGCGTGTTTTGTGTGACCCTGTTGTGCATGTTTTGTGTGACCCTGTTGTGCATGTTTTGTGTGACCCTGTTGTGCATGTTTTGTGTGACCCTGTTGTACATGTTTTGTGTGACCCTGTTGTGCATGTTTTGTGTGACCCTGTTGTGCATGTTTTGTGTGACCCTGTTGTACATGTTTTGTGTGACCCTGTTGTACATGTTTTGTGTGACCCTGTTGTGCGTGTTTTGTGTGACCCTGTTGTACATGTTTTGTGTGACCCTGTTGTGCATGTTTTGTGTGACCCTGTTGTACATGTTTTGTGTGACCCTGTTGTGCATGTTTTGTGTGACCCTGTTGTACATGTTTTGTGTGACAGAGGCGCTGAACCAGGGCGACGCCGTGGACCTGGACGCGCTCATGGCCGACCTCTGCTCCATCGAACAGGAGCTGACTCCGCCCTCCAGACCCGGGTCCGGGGTCAGAGGTCAGCCGCAGCACATCGCCAAAGGCCCCCAGCAGAGGGCGCCGCAGAGCAACGGCAGCAACCGCAGCAGCGGCAGCGGCAGCGGCGGTAAGAGGGACCAGACCAGAGACCCAGACCAGAGACCCAGAGACCCAGAGACCCAGAGACCCAGACCAGAGACCCAGAGACCAGAGACCCAGAGACCAGAGACCCAGAGACCCAGAGACCCAGAGACCAGAGACCCAGAGACCCAGAGACCAGAGACCAGAGAGCCAGAGACCCAGAGACCCAGAGACCCAGAGACCCAGAGACCCAGAGACCCAGAGACCCAGAAACCCAGAAACCCAGAGACCCAGAGACCAGAGACCCAGAGACCAGAGACCCAGAGACCCAGAGACCAGAGACCCAGAGACCCAGAGACCAGAGACCAGAGAGCCAGAGACCCAGAGACCCAGAGACCCAGAGACCCGGAGACTAGAGACCCAGAAACCCAGAGACCCAGACACCCAGACCAGAGACCAGAGACCAGAGACCAGAGACCCAGAGACGCAGAGACCCAGAGACCCAGAGACCCAGAGACCCAGAGACCCAGACACCCAGACCAGAGACCAGAGACCCAGAGACGCAGAGACGCAGAGACCCAGAGACCAGAGACCAGAGACTCTGACCCAGAGACGCAGAGACCCAGAGACCAGAGACCAGAGACCAGAGACCAGAGACCCAGACCAGAGACCCTGAGACCAGAGACCAGAGACCAGAGACCAGAGACCCAGAGACCCAGAGACCCTGAGACCAGAGACCAGAGACCAGAGACCCAGAGACCCAGAGACCCAGAGACCCTGACACCCTGACACCCTGACACCCTGACACCCTGACACCAGAGACCAGAGACCCAGAGACCCAGAGACCCAGAGACCCAGAGACCCAGAGACCCAGAGACCCAGAGACCCAGAGACCCTGACCCGGAGACTAGAGACCCAGAGACGCGGAGACCCGGAGACCCGACTAACCAGACCCAGACTAATTTGACTGTAATGTGTCTCTGTGTTGCCCCCTGCAGGCGGCAGCAGCGCCCGCGCCTCTCCCGCCAACTCCGTCCGTGGCCCCGCCTCCCGGCACGCCCCCTCCGCGCTCTCATTGGACGAGATCACCGCACGACTGGACCAGGCGTCGGAGAGTATGGACCAGGCGGCGCGAGACACGTCGTCCACCAATCACAGGTCAGCCACGCCCTTCTTTACAGACCGATACTTTAACTATACTTTACTTTAGCTATACTTTACTTTAACTATACTATACTTTAACTAGACTTTACTTTAACTATACTTTACTCCACCCAGACTGGAATGATCCTGATACTGTGTTTCTGCAGGAGGCCGTCGGCCGCCTCCACAGGCAGCGCTGACAGTGGTGGTGACAGGGCGCGGTCTGCAGGGGGCGCTGTGGAGCAGAGGGCCAGCGTGAACTCCGCCTCCGGCTCCAGCGTCGACTCCCTGGACAACGAGAGGCCGGAGACGAAGCCAGGAGGACAAAACCAGACCGAGGTGAGACACACTCCCCCGACACTCCCCCAAAGACTCCCCCAGTCACTCCCCCAGTCACTCCCCCAAAGACTCCCCCAGTCACTCCCCCAAACACTCCCCCAGACCGAGGTGAGACTAACACAACCAGACCGAGGTGAGACACGCTCCCCCAAACACTCCCCCTGACACTCCCCCAGACCGAGGTGAGACTAACACAACCAGACCGAGGTGAGACACACTCCCCCAGTCACTCCCCCAAACACTCCCCCAGACCGAGGTGAGACTAACACAACCAGACCGAGGTGAGACACACTCCCCCAGTCACTCCCCCAAACACTCCCCCAGACCGAGGTGAGACTAACACAACCAGACCGAGGTGAGACACACTCCCCCAGTCACTCCCCCAAACACTCCCCCAGACTGAGGTGAGACTAACACAACCAGACCGAGGTGAGACACACTCCCCCAGTCACTCCCCCAAACACCCCCAGTCACTCCCCCAAAGACTCCCCCAGTCACTCCCCCAGTCACTCCCCCAGTCACTCCCCTAGTCACTCCCCCAAAGACTCCCCCAGTCACTCCCCCAGACCGAGGTGAGTCTGTCTGATCCTGAGGGGCAGATGTTACATATAGATACAGATATAACATATAATCCAGGGTCAGTATGTGAAATATCCTCTAAGTTAAAGGAATAGGCCACCGTTTTTACATACTAAGATATGTTCTTACCTCACTTTAGTTGAGTTAATATATCCCCGTCTGGTCTTTGTCCGTGCGCTCACACATACGCAGCCTCTCCCACATGTCACATAGCTCCAAAAAAGTTCACGATAGAAGCTACCAAGCTCTTCCACGTGTTCCCTATTTAAATAAAGTTACGTGAAGTGTTTTCATGCAAAGTATATTTACACAGAAATGTAACATGTCGATTTTATAAGCAGATAAAAAGGGGGACTATATTGTGAGGCGTAATGATACGAGGAGCGTCCGCGCAGTAACTCCTAAAGGTTATTGACGCAAGTGAGCGGGGGAAGTCTTTAGGAGTTACTGCGCGGACGCTGTGCTCCTCGTATCATTACGCCTCAAAGACCAGACGGGGATATATTAACTCGGCTAAAGTGAGGTAAGAGCATATCTCAGTATGTAAAAACGGTGGCCTATTCCTTTAAAGTGACATTATCATGTATTATCTGTGTATTTATCAGATGAGCTGCTTGAATCTCGCTCTTCATTTCTTTCTTTTCCCGTTTGTCCCGTTTGTCCCTGAAGCACTCGTACCTGGACAGAGAGACGTCCCTGATTCTGAAGAGCATCGCGGGGAAACCAGCTCATCTGCTGACCAAGGTGAGGAAACATCTGAGCCCAGGAACACGCCATGATCTAAAACATACAAACACCAACACGCCAGAGGATCTGAAACAAACAAACACCAACACGCCAGAGGATCTGAAACATACAAACACCAACACGCCAGAGGATCTGAAACATACAAACACCAACACGCCAGAGGATCTGAAACATACAAACACCAACACGCCAGAGGATCTGAAACTGACCTGGGATCAGTCTGAGGGTCTGAAGGTTTTGTCCCGGATCACAGATACAGTTTAGTGAAGGGAAAACGGGGGAAAGTCGGGAAATTTAATGCGGGAAAAAAATCTGAAAAAATAGAAACAATTGGGGACAATTAAGAGAAAAAAAAGCTGAAAAAATGAGGAAACATTAAGGGAAAAAATGCTGAAAAATGGCAAAAAATTAGGGAAAACATGGGGAATAATGAGGAAGAATTGTGGGTAAAATAGGGACAAACATTAACCTGGCTAACGCCAGGCTGCTGTGTGCGCTCGAATTATTTCGAACTGCACAACAGCCTGGGGACCATGGCCCAAATTTTCCGGTGGATTTGGGAACCAATCACAGAGCGAGGAGGGACGGCAAGACGATGACGCGCTATTGGATATACGGAAGCTTGTAGTTTATTTACGGATAAATACATAAAAAGTTTATTTACGGATCCAACATGACAGCAGCAGACACAATGGTATTTTTCGATCAAGCTTCAGACCTTGTTCTAAATAGTTTAGCTCAAAAGTTTACAGCGGGTACGTCATACGTCATCTCATACGATGATACGATTGGCCATGGCTACGTGCAGACGCATGAGACTTTTTTTTTTTTTTTCGTATCGCCCAATAAACGAGTATGGACGATCGTAAACCACACCTCTCCTACGAGAAAATGAATTGGTGTCCCCAGACTAAATATCACTTGTGATTTTAGTCTGGTGTTAGCCAGGCTAACAAACATGGGAAAAAAGAGGGGGGAAAAAATGGGAAAACGTGGGAAATAATGAGGAAATAATGAGGAAATAACGAGGAAATAATGAGGAAATAACGAAACGAGGAAATGAGGAAATAACGAGGAAATAACGAAGAAAGTGCACAATAAACTGTTTGCTGCTCGTTTTCTGAGTGTAAAGTGTGGCTTCATCATCGATATGGAAAAAGTCCCAGAAAAACTGAGATATTTATTTGAGTCAGACCTTCTCTCGCCGCTGTCGTCGCTGTTGCTCTGGATTTCTATATTTCAGTCAGACCTTCTCTCGCCGCCGCCGCTGCCGCTGTCGTCGCTGTTGCTCTGGATTTATATATTTCAGTCAGACCTTCTCGCCGCTGTCGTCGCTGTTGCTCTGGAATCCCAAACCTTTGGCCCAGTTTGATGTTTTTGTTCCCGGATTACGCTCAGATCGATTTCTCGCGCTCCGCTCGCGCCGCGGCTTTAAAAGGGGAGACGCGGCGGCGACAAATCGGACCTGCGTTTGGGGGAAACAAACCCTCTCCTCCTCACGCCGTGGCCCGGACCGGCCTCTGACGGCTCCGCTTTTGTCCCGGCGCCGCTCTGATCAAAGCGGCGGGAGCGTCTGCCGTGGGAGGGCGCCATGTCGGAGCGTTCGGGGGCGAGCTGAGGCGGGGAGTCGGGCAGGATGATGGCGGCGTGTTGGAGGGCGAAGGTAAAGACGCGCTCGCGGTTCAACAAAGGATTCTCCCGCTAAAACATGTACAATGAGGGAGAGTCTGTCCCGTTTTCATTTGACCAGAGGCGGATCTCGTCTGCAGGAGGAAAGTATGAGGGAAAATGAATATTACAAATGTGGAGTAAACCTGGTTTTTACGTTTTGAGTCTCTGAGGAAGTGACTCCACCGTGTCTGTGGCTCCGGGTCGTTCCCGCGCTTTTCATTCACAAATCCTGGCGTGTGTGGGATCCACTCGTCCAGGATCTGTGCATTCTTTATTTTTCTGAAAACATAAAACGACATGTGTTTTTCCCAGTTTGACCTGAGCTCCTTTTCCTGATGTTCCTGATTCACACAGAACCAGAACCTCTTTATTTTAGTTTAACCTCTTAACTCCTCCCACCTGAACATGTTTTCTCCTGTTCTCCAAACTCTCCAAATCTAAAAGCTTCTTCAAAATAGCGAAAAAAAGAGAAGAAACTGAGGATGTAAATTGACAAAACAGCGACAAAAATCCAGCAAAAAAGCGACAAAAATCCAGCAAAAAAATGACAAAAATCCAGCAAAAAAGTGACAAAAATCCAGCAAAAAAGTGACAAAAATCCAGCAAAAAAGTGACAAAAATCCAGCAAAAAAGTGACAAAAATCCAGCAAAAAAGTGACAAAAATCCAGCAAAAAAGCGACAAAAATCCAGCAAAAAAAAAGACAAAAATCCAGCAAAAAAGTGACAAAAATCCAGCAAAAAAAAGAGAAAAAATCCAGCAAAAAAGTGACAAAAATCCAGCAAAAAAGTGACAAAAATCCAGCAAAAAAGTGACAAAAATCCAGCAAAAAAGTGACAAAAATCCAGCAAAAAAAAGACAAAAATCCAGCAAAAAAAAGACAAAAATCCAGCAAAAAAAAGACAAAAATCCAGCAAAAAAGTGACAAAAATCCAGCAAAAAAGTGACAAAAATCCAGCAAAAAAGTGACAAAAATCCAGCAAAAAAGTGACAAAAATCCAGCAAAAAAGTGACAAAAATCCAGCAAAAAAGTGACAAAAATCCAGCAAAAAAAAGACAAAAATCCAGCAAAAAAAAGACAAAAATCCAGCAAAAAAAAGACAAAAATCCAGCAAAAAAGTGACAAAAATCCAGCAAAAAAGTGACAAAAATCCAGCAAAAAAGTGACAAAAATCCAGCAAAAAAGTGACAAAAATCCAGCAAAAAAGACAAAAATCCAGCAAAAAAAAAGACAAAAATTCAGCAAAAAATGTGACAAAGCAGCAACAAAAAAGTGACAATAATCCAACAAAAAGTGACAAAAGTGCCATGAAAAAAAGGGACAAAAACACATAAGGGAAATTATAAGTGACGACAATGGCAAAGAGGAGAGAATGCATTTGGTTTTGGCGGGTGGTAAGAGGTTAATTAGAAATCAATTCATTTATTTGAGTTGGATCCTCAGAAGAACTCATTTTTCCTGACGTTCCTGAACATGTTTTGTTTCCTCAGGAGGAGCAGGCGGCGACGCAGAAGGCGGAGAAGATCCGAGTGGCGCTGGAGAAAATCAAAGAGGCTCAAGTGAAAAAGGTAAAGTGGGTCAGTGCGGCGGCGCCGAGAGGCCGACAGGGGGCGGCAGAGAGCACCGGCCTCCGCACGTTTAGTCCTAATCCCGGATTATCCTCCTGAACTCCAGACACCGAGAAACGTGACCAGTGTGTCCCACTTCTCCAACAAACAGTGACCAGTGTGTCCCACTTCTCCAACAAACAGTGACCAGTGTGTCCCACTTCTCCAACAAACAGTGACCAGTGTGTCCCACTTCTCTGAGAGGAGTAAACATGTATAATAGGGTCTCTCCGTGTGTCTGAGAGGAGTAAACATGTATAATAGGGTCTCTCCGTGTGTCTGAGAGGAGTAAACATGTATAATAGGGTCTCTCTGTGTGTCTGAGAGGAGTAAACATGTATAATAGGGTCTCTCCGTGTGTCTGAGAGGAGTAAACATGTATAATAGGGTCTCTTTGTGTGTCTGAGAGGAGTAAACATGTATAATAGGGTCTCTCCGTGTGTCTGAGAGGAGTAAACATGTATAATAGGGTCTCTCCGTGTGTCTGAGAGGAGTAAACATGTATAATAGGGTCTCTTTGTGTGTCTGAGAGGAGTAAACATGTATAATAGGGCCTCTCCGTGTGTCTGAGAGGAGTAAACATGTATAATAGGGTCTCTCCGTGTGTCTGAGAGGAGTAAACATGTATAATAGGGTCTCTTTGTGTGTCTGAGAGGAGTAAACATGTATAATAGGGTCTCTCCGTGTGTCAGAGAGAGGAGTAAACATGTATAACAGGGTCTCTCCGTGTGTCTGAGAGGAGTAAACATGTATAATAGGGTCTCTCTGTGTGTCTGAGAGGAGTAAACATGTATAATAGGGTCTCTCCGTGTGCAGCTGGTCATCCGTGTGCACTGTGAGAGGAGTAAACATGTATAATAGGGTCTCTCTGTGTGTCTGAGAGGAGTAAACATGTATAATAGGGTCTCTCTGTGTGTCTGAGAGGAGTAAACATGTATAATAGGGTCTCTCCGTGTGCAGCTGGTCATCCGTGTGCACTGTGAGAGGAGTAAACATGTATAATAGGGTCTCTCCGTGTGTCTGAGAGGAGTAAACATGTATAATAGGGTCTCTCCGTGTGTCTGAGAGGAGTAAACATGTATAACAGGGTCTCTCCGTGTGCAGCTGGTCATCCGTGTGCACTGAGAGAGGAGTAAACATGTATAATAGGGTCTCTCCGTGTGCAGCTGGTCATCCGTGTGCACTGAGAGAGGAGTAAACATGTATAATAGGGTCTCTCTGTGTGTCTGAGAGGAGTAAACATGTATAACAGGGTCTCTCCGTGTGCAGCTGGTCATCCGTGTGCACTGAGAGAGGAGTAAACATGTATAATAGGGTCTCTCTGTGTGTCTGAGAGGAGTAAACATGTATAACAGGGTCTCTCCGTGTGCAGCTGGTCATCCGTGTGCACTGAGAGAGGAGTAAACATGTATAACAGGGTCTCTCCGTGTGTCTGAGAGGAGTAAACATGTATAATAGGGTCTCTCCGTGTGCAGCTGGTCATCCGTGTGCACTGAGAGAGGAGTAAACATGTATAACAGGGTCTCTCCGTGTGTCTGAGAGGAGTAAACATGTATAACAGGGTCTCTCCGTGTGCAGCTGGTCATCCGTGTGCACTGAGAGAGGAGTAAACATGTATAATAGGGTCTCTCCGTGTGTCTGAGAGGAGTAAACATGTATAATAGGGTCTCTCCGTGTGCACTGAGAGGAGTAAACATGTATAATAGGGTCTCTCCGTGTGTCTGAGAGGAGTAAACATGTATAACAGGGTCTCTCCGTGTGCAGCTGGTCATCCGTGTGCACTGAGAGAGGAGTAAACATGTATAACAGGGTCTCTCCGTGTGTCTGAGAGGAGTAAACATGTATAATAGGGTCTCTCCGTGTGTCTGAGAGGAGTAAACATGTATAATAGGGTCTCTCCGTGTGCACTGTGAGAGGAGTAAACATGTATAATAGGGTCTCTCCGTGTGTCTGAGAGGAGTAAACATGTATAACAGGGTCTCTCCGTGTGCAGCTGGTCATCCGTGTGCACTGAGAGAGGAGTAAACATGTATAACAGGGTCTCTCCGTGTGCAGCTGGTCATCCGTGTGCACTGAGAGAGGAGTAAACATGTATAATAGGGTCTCTCCGTGTGTCTGAGAGGAGTAAACATGTATAATAGGGTCTCTCCGTGTGTCTGAGAGGAGTAAACATGTATAATAGGGTCTCTCCGTGTGTCTGAGAGGAGTAAACATGTATAATAGGGTCTCTCTGTGTGTCTGAGAGGAGTAAACATGTATAACAGGGTCTCTCCGTGTGTCTGAGAGGAGTAAACATGTATAACAGGGTCTCTCCGTGTGCAGCTGGTCATCCGTGTGCACATGTCTGACGAGAGCTCTAAGACCATGATGGTGGACGAGCGTCAGACGGTCCGGCAGGTTCTGGATTCGCTCCTGGATAAATCTCACTGCGGCTTCAGCCCCGACTGGGCCCTGGTGGAGACCATCACCGAGCTGCGCATGGGTGAGGAATACTTCATACTGCAGTACTTTAGACTAGAGTACTTTATACTACAGTGCTTTATACTCCTGACTGTGTCCTCAGAGCGCATCTTTGAGGACCACGAGAACCTGGTGGAGAACCTGCAGAACTGGACCCGAGACAGTCACAACAAACTCATGTTCATCGAGCGCATCGAGAAGTACGCGCTCTTCAAGAACCCGCAGGTACCAGTACACAGAGTACACAGAAGTACACAGAGTACACAGAAGTACACATACACACATGAAGGACGCGCTCTTCAAGAACCCACAGGTACGAGTACACAGAGTACACAGAAGTACACAGAGTACACAGAGTACACAGGAGTACACATACACACATGAAGGACGTGCTCTTCAAGAACCCGCAGATACAAGTACAAGTACACAGGAGTACACAGGAGTACACAGAGTACACAGGAGTACACATACACACATGAAGGACGCGCTCTTCAAGAACCCGCAGATACAAGTACAAGTACACAGGAGTACACAGGAGTACACAGGAGTACACAGGAGTACACACATGAAGTACTGCAGATACGGAGCGTTCTGGATGAAGGAAAGTGTAACTGTTTGTTTGACAGAACTACTTGTTGGGGCGGAAGGAGACGACGGAAATGGCCGACAGGAACAAAGAGGCTCTGCTGGAGGTCAGTGTCTCCTGAACCTCACGGATACAGGTTTGTTCCTCAGTAACGAGAGGAGGATATATGTACTCTGTTAAACCTGCAGGAGTGCTTCTGCGGCGGCTCGGTGTCGGTGCCGGAGATCGAAGGCGTCCTGTGGCTCAAAGACGACGGGAAGAAGTCGTGGAAGAAGAGATACTTCCTGCTCCGAGCGTCGGGGATTTACTACGTCCCAAAGGGAAAGGCCAAGGTGAGCGTCTGTACCATGTGACTCTGCGCCGTGTGACCTGCCGTATGTAACACGCGTGTGCGTGTGCGTGTGCAGGCGTCCCGGGACCTGGCCTGTTTCCTGCAGCTGGACCACGTTAACGTTTACTACGGTCAGGATTATCGCTCCAAATACAAAGCTCCCACAGACTACTGCCTCGCCCTCAAGGTAACGCCGTCCTCACGTTTCCTATTTCATACTGGAATATGTAGTATCATGAATATATAGTATCGTGAATATATAGTATCGTGAAAATATAGTATCGTGAATATATAGTATAGGAACATCTCAGAGGAGGGGCGGAGCCTGGTCCTGCAGGCCAGAGAGTGGACTTCATTTAGACCAGGGGGGCCCAAACTTTTTGTCTCCGGGGCCACAATGAAAAAGTGCCTGTGAGTCTTGGGCCAAACACGGCGACGTCAAGCATGAAAAACACATATAACTGCAAAATATAAAGCTACTTTATTTTATTTACTTTTAATGTTTTCGATAGCCCACATTTGCATTTGTTTCTATCTATGCAAATAACATGCTATATTAAAACAAATGGTGACTATGGCAAAAGCCTAATTTTAGTAAAACAAAATCAACCATTGTAGCAATTTTGTGCAAAAAACCCCCCAAAAAACACCTACAGCACCTTTACCTCATTCGTTAACTCAAAGAAAATGCAACATTAGATTATTTTGAAAGTGTCAGTTCAGCATCAATTCTTTTATAAGTCAGTTTTTTAACATATACTGTTGTTAATGTCAACAACCTTTGCAATGAAAGTTGGAAAACTGTGAAAGTTGATGCTACAACGCTGTGTGACTGATAAATACCAAGACACCACAACAGTGTTTCCTTAACTCTGTGAAAGGAGTGAAACAGCGCCCCCAATTTGACGCTGGTGGTTTAAAAGTGTACTGCACCCATATTTACCTTTGAGAATGAATGAGAGTTAGTGTTAACCACACGCAGCTCAAAAGTAGGTCACTCTCTGGCGGGCCAACAGAACTGTTTCAGCGGGCCAAATTTAACATGGGAGCAATAGGGAAAATATTAGTGACAAAAAATGAGCAAAAATAAGGGGGAAAAATTGGGCAGAGAAAAAAATGGGACAAAAAATAATGTTTAAAAAAAATGTGAAAAATTGGCAAAGATGGAGAATACATTTCGTAAATAATAAGAAGAAAAAAAGTTAAAAAAAAAAAAAAAAAAGAGTAAAGGGAAATGATTTTGGGCAAAAGGAAATGGGGCAACATGATTTTTTCCCAAGTCACTTCCTTTAATCCTGTCCCTGGACCAGTCACCGGTGTGGTTTAACGGTCCGCAGCCCTGGTCTGGCCCTGACCCCCCCTGACCCCCCCCCCTGACCCCCCCCTGACCCCCTGCTCTCGTGTCTCAGCACCCTCAGATCCAGAAGAAGTCCCAGTACATCAAGTACCTGTGCTGTGACGACGTGCGGACGCTGCACCAGTGGATCAACGGCATCCGCATCGCCAAGTACGGCCGCCAGCTCTACCTCAACTACCAGGAGGCCATGAGGCGCACGGAGGCGGCGTACGACTGGTGCAGCCTGCGCTCCGGCTCCAGCTGCGCCAGCATCCCCGAGTCCCAGTCCAACCACTCCGGCCAATCAGACAGCGGCGTGGACTCAGGCTCCTCCCACGGCCGCAGCCAGAGCGTCGTCAGCTCCATCTTCTCCGAGGCCTGGAAGAGGGGCACGCAGATCGAGGAGAGCACCAAGGTAAGAGCACCAAGAGCCTCAGGCGCTTCATTAGAGCACCAGCGTGTGCAAATCGAGGAGAGCACCAAGGTAAGAGCGCCAAGAGCCTCAGACGCTTCATTAGAGCACCAGCGTGTGCAGATCGAGGAGAGCACCAAGGTAAGAGCACCAAGAGCCTCAGGCGTTTCATAAGAGCACCAGCGTGTGCAGATCGAGGAGAGCACCAAGAGCCTCAGGCGCTTCATTAGAGCACCAGCGTGTGCAGATCGAGGAGAGCATCAAGGTAAGAGCGCCAAGAGCCTCAGACGCTTCATTAGAGCACCAGCGTGTGCAGATCGAGGAGAGCATCAAGGTATGGATCAGCCTCACCTTTAGAGGAAACGCCTTTAGAGGAAACACCTTTAGAGGAAACGCCTTTAGAGGAAACGCCTTTAGAGGAAACACCTTTAGAGGAAACGCCTTTAGAGGAAACACCTTTAGAGGAAACACCTTTAGAGGAAACACCTTTAGAGGAAACGCCTTTAGAGGAAACGCCTTTAGAGGAAACACCTTTAGAGGAAACGCCTTTAGAGGAAACGCCTTTAGAGGAAACGCCTTTAGAGGAAACGCCTTTAGAGGAAACACCTTTAGAGGAAACACCTTTAGAGGAAACGCCTTTAGAGGAAACGCCTTTAGAGGAAACACCTTTAGAGGAAACACCTTTAGAGGAAACGCCTTTAGAGGAAACGCCTTTAGAGGAAACGCCTTTAGAGGAAACACCTTTAGAGGAAACGCCTTCAGAGGAAACACCTTTAGAGGAAACACCTTTAGAGGAAACACCTTTAGAGGAAACACCTTTAGAGGAAACGCCTTTAGAGGAAACACCTTTAGAGGAAACACCTTTAGAGGAAACGCCTTCAGAGGAAACACCTTTAGAGGAAACACCTTTAGACGAAACGCCTTTAGAGGAAACACCTTTAGAGGAAACGTCTTTAGAGGAAACACCTTTAGAGGAAACACCTTTAGAGGAAACACCTTTAGACGAAACACCTTTAGAGGAAACGCCTTTAGAGGAAACACCTTTAGACGAAACGCCTTTAGAGGAAACACCTTTAGAGGAAACGCCTTTAGAGGAAACACCTTTAGACGAAACGCCTTTAGAGGAAACACCTTTAGAGGAAACGTCTTAAGAGGAAACGCCTTTAGAGGAAACGCCTTCAGAGGAAACACCTTTAGAAGAAACGCTTTTAGAGGAAACACCTTTAGAGGAAACACCTTTAGAGGAAACACCTTTAGAGGAAACACCTTTAGAGGAAACGTCTTAAGAGGAAACGCCTTTAGAGGAAACGCCTTTAGAGGAAGCGCCTTTAGAGGAAACGTCTTAAGAGGAAACGCCTTTAGAGGAAACGCCTTTAGAGGAAACACCTTTAGAGGAAACGCCTTTAGAGGAAACACCTTTAGAGGAAACACCTTTAGAGGAAACGCCTTTAGAGGAAACGTCTTAAGAGGAAACGCCTTTAGAGGAAACGCCTTTAGAGGAAACACCTTTAGAGGAAACGTCTTAAGAGGAAACGCCTTTAGAGGAAACGCCTTTAGAGGAAACGCCTTTAGAGGAAACACCTTTAGAGGAAACACCTTTAGAGGAAACGCCTTTAGAGGAAACGTCTTAAGAGGAAACGCCTTTAGAGGAAACGCCTTTAGAGGAAACGCCTTTAGAGGAAACGCCTTTAGAGGAAACGTCTTAAGAGGAAACGCCTTTAGAGGAAACACCTTTAGAGGAAACGTCTTAAGAGGAAACGCCTTTAGAGGAAACACCTTTAGAGGAAACGTCTTAAGAGGAAACACCTTTAGAGGAAACGTCTTAAGAGGAAACGCCTTTAGAGGAAACGCCTTTAGAGGAAGCACCTTTAGAGGAAACACCTTTAGAGGAAACGCCTTTAGAGGAAACGTCTTAAGAGGAAACGCCTTTAGAGGAAACGCCTTTAGAGGAAACGCCTTTAGAGGAAACACCTTTAGAGGAAACGCCTTTAGAGGAAACGTCTTAAGAGGAAACGCCTTTAGAGGAAACGCCTTTAGAGGAAACGCCTTTAGAGGAAACACCTTTAGAGGAAACGCCTTTAGAGGAAACACCTTTAGAGGAAACACCTTTAGAGGAAACACCTTTAGAGGAAACACCTTTAGAGGAAACACCTTTAGAGGAAACACCTTTAGAGGAAACGTCTTAAGAGGAAACGCCTTTAGAGGAAACGCCTTTAGAGGAAACGCCTTTAGAGGAAACGTCTTAAGAGGAAACGCCTTTAGAGGAAACGCCTTTAGAGGAAACACCTTTAGAGGAAACGCCTTTAGAGGAAACACCTTTAGAGGAAACACCTTTAGAGGAAACACCTTTAGAGGAAACACCTTTAGAGGAAACACCTTTAGAGGAAACACCTTTAGAGGAAACGTCTTAAGAGGAAACGCCTTTAGAGGAAACGCCTTTAGAGGAAACACCTTCAGAGGAAACGCCTTTAGAGGAAACACCTTTAGAGGAAACACCTTTAGAGGAAACGTCTTAAGAGGAAACGTCTTAAGAGGAAACGTCTTAAGAGGAAACGCCTTTAGAGGAAACGCCTTTAGAGGAAACGCCTTTAGAGGAAACGCCTTTAGAGGAAACGCCTTTAGAGGAAACGCCTTTAGAGGAAACGCCTTTAGAGGAAACACCTTTAGAGGAAACGTCTTAAGAGGAAACGCCTTTAGAGGAAACACCTTCAGAGGAAACGCCTTTAGAGGAAACGCCTTTAGAGGAAACACCTTCAGAGGAAACGTCTTAAGAGGAAACACCTTTAGAGGAAACACCTTTAGAGGAAACGTCTTAAGAGGAAACGCCTTTAGAGGAAACACCTTCAGAGGAAACGCCTTTAGAGGAAACGCCTTTAGAGGAAACACCTTTAGAAGAAACGCTTTTAGAGGAAACACCTTTAGAGGAAACACCTTTAGAGGAAACACCTTTAGAGGAAACACCTTTAGAGGAAACACCTTTAGAGGAAACGCCTTCAGAGGAAACGCCTTCATTAACTTTATTCTCTTCTGTTTTTGCAGCAGATGCGGATGGGGGCGGCGCGGGCGGCGACCCTCCCCCACAGCCACGCCCACCGCCACCACAGCCAGCACTCAGTGGACCAGCAGATCCTGGCCCCGCCCCCGAACATGACCCCGCCCCCGAACATGGCCACGCCCCCGAATATGACCCCGCCTACAAACATGGCTCCGCCCCAAAATATGACCCCGCCACAAAACACGGCCCCGCACCCGAACATGGCTCCACCCCTAAACATGGCCCAGCCCCAAATCATAACCCCGCCCCCGAACATGGCTCCGCCCCCGGCTCCCCAACAACAGCCTTCCCCTCTGCCATCGCCTCCTCCCACTGTGTCCCACGCTGCCCCGCCCACAGACCCACCCTCAGCCCCGCCCCTCGTCTCGCCGCAGAGCGAGCGCTTCCCGCCTCCGCCCAGTTTCTCGCTCAAACCTGTGAGTCCTCTTCCCTCGCCGTTCTCCGCAGCTCCGCCCCCCGCGTCTCCACCGGTCATCCACTTCCCTCCACCGCCCGACGCTGCCTTCGAGCCCCTCCCCCTCGTGTCCCCGCCCGCTCACTGCGACCCCGCCCTCATCCCGCCGTCTCCCGTGACGCCCGACGTCCCGCCCATCTCTCCGCCTCCTGTTCCCGTGGAGCAGCTGCCCCCGCCCCCTCCTGCTGTTCCCGTGGAGCAGCTGCCCCCGCCCCCTCCTGCTGTTCCCGTGGAGCAGCTGCCTCCGCCCCCTCCTGCTGTTCCCGTGGAGCAGCTGCCTCCGCCCCCTCCTCCTGTTCCCGTGGAGCAGCTGCCTCCTCCCCCTCCTCCTCCCCCGCCCCCTCCCCCTCCTCCCCCGCCTCTCCAGAGTGTCTCCGCCCACACCGCCACCCTCAACATGTACAAGTTCAGCACCATCACACGACTCCAGAACCAGAACAACCAGAGCAAACCGGCCCCGCCCCCTCCTCCTCCCCCTCCTCCACCCGCTCCCGTCGTGGTCAAACCCGTGAACCACATCGCGGCTCGCACCAATGTCCCGCCCCCTCCACCGCTGCCGCCGCAGTTCCTCCCGACGCCGGGCTCCGCCATGGCCAAGCTCAGCGGCGCCTTCCCTCCGCCCCCTCCGTCCGTCGCCGCGGGTAACGCCCCCTTTAGCCTGTACGGGCTGAAGCAGGCGCTGAAGGACCGTTTCCCGAGTCCGCCGCGGGAGCTCCTCGCCAACGCCCACGACTCTGCCCCGCCCGCCCAGGCCCCGCCCCACCTCCCGCCTCCTCCCCCGCCCCCTCCTCCCCCCCCTCCCCCGCCGCAGCAGCAGAAAGGCTTCCCCTCCTACAGCTTCCCCCCTCCTCCCCCTCCGGCCGCTAAACCCTTCTCCGCGGCGTTCGTGCCAAATAAACCCGTCTCTCCGGTCACGCCCTTTCCCCCGGCCCCGCCCCCTCCTCCCCCACCTCCCCCTGCTGTCAAGAAGCAGTTCAGCTCCCCGCCCCCGCCCACGTTACCGCGGCAGCCCAAAGCCACGCCCGCCATCGGCTCGTTAGTGAAGCAGATGGCGAGCCAGCTGTCCCCGCCCCCTCCCGCCGTCAAGACCAAGCCCCGCTGGCAGACCCCGCCCCCTCCGACCCTCCCTGCCACGAGCTCGCCGCTGAAGAAGTCGCCGCCTTCACTTACACCGCAGTGGAACGCCGCCCAGGCTCCGCCCCCTCCTCCCACGCTGCAGAGGAACGCCAAACCAGAGGCGGCGCCGTCGTACCAAGAGTCCAGACGGAACCTTCCAGATGTGAGTGATCACTGTTTGTGTTCTGTATAAGTGTATAAGTATGTGGTGTCCCCCAGGGATCTGTGCTGGGACCGAAGCTATTTCAATGACACTCCTTTTTCTGTTGTAAATATTTGTTGTTTTTATGCTAACTAACTAAACTAAACTCATCCTGCTCCAGGCCCCGCCCCCTCCGCCGGCTCCTCCCATGCCACAGAGGAACCTGGTCCAGGCCCCACCCCCTCCGCCGCCCCCTCCCATGCCGCAGAGGAACCTGGTCCAGGCCCCGCCCCCTCCGCCGCCCCCTCCCATGCCGCAGAGGAACCTGGTCCAGGCCCCGCCCCCTCCGCCGGCCCCTCCCATGCCACAGAGGAACCTGGTCCAGGCCCCACCCCCTCCGCCGGCCCCTCCCATGCCACAAAGGAACCTGGTCCAGGCCCCGCCCCCTCCGCCGGCCCCTCCCATGCCACAGAGGAACCTGGTCCAGGCCCCACCCCCTCCGCCGGCCCCTCCCATGCCACAGAGGAACCTGGTCCAGGCCCCGCCCCCTCCGCCGGCCCCTCCCATGCCGCAGAGGAACCTGGTCCAGGCCCCGCCCCCTCCCCAAGCTCCGCCAGCCCCGCCCAAACCCGGCCGACTGAACCTGTCTCACCTGCCGGCGGCGCTGGCAGCGAAGGTGTCGTTCCCGTCGCCGCCGTCGGACGCCTTCCCTCCGCCACCGTGCGCCGCAGACATGTTCCCGCCCCCGAGGGTCGCCGTGGTGCAGCCGCAGCCTCAGGCCCCGCCCCCTCCCGTCAGTAACTCGCCTTGGGGTCAGAGTTCACTGAAGAAGAGCGTCGCCCCGCCCCTTTCCCCACCCACCTCTCCTAAGAACGGGGGCGGGAACTTCCTGGACGACCTGCACCGGACTCTGAAGCGGAAGTCTGTGGGTCGTCATGGCGACGCGGGGGCGGGGCCTGCGGACGACACGCAGCTGCCGCCGCCTCCACCCGAGCTGCTCGACGGCGCCGCCATTTCAGGCTATGCAACGCTACGGCGAGGACCGCCCCCAGCCCCGCCCAAACGCGGAGACTGCACCAAACTGACGGGACAGGAAGTGACGCTGTGAGGACAGGAAGTGACGTTATTATGACGACAGGAAGTGACGTTATTATGACGACAGGAAGTGACGTTATTATGATGACAGGAAGTGGCGTTATTATGACGACAGGAAGTGACGTCATTATGAGGAAGTGTTATTATAACTGTGAGCGCAGCCGCACGATCGTTGGCACTTACACAGAGAAATCAATCCTTACGCCGACATTTGGCGATTCATCTCGTCGTGGGAAACTTTCATGTAGAAATGCAACTTTTTAACTTCCAATACTGGGGGATGTCCGATATAACCTGATATTAACTGATACAAAGAGACTTTTTTAAAAGCAGTTTCTGTGAGTGATCAATAGTCTCAATTTTTCAAGATGTTATAAATGATCAATTATAGGTTATCTATATATCCATCTATTATTAAACTGTAATAGAAAAACATTAAACAAGAAGAACTGCATTTTTCTGCACTAAATGTATGACCGGCTCATTAGGTTACGGAATATAAACGACCTGAGCAGAAATCCAATATGTTCAACAGCATTTCATAAACTAAAATACACTGATCTTATTTTATTAGGCGACTTTAGGTCATAGTTTCTGTCCCAGCCTTGATTCGTTGACGTTAGCATTAGCATGTTGCCGCTAGCTTTAGCATGCTGTTGCTCGCTATGGCATTTGCGTGGCGATCAAAAATACGTTTGCGAATGTTAAAACTAACTCAGCGGTTGAATTGTCCCGGCTCGTAGCTTCAGAGTGACTTACAGCATGGTTTCACCGAGGTTTCGTCGGTCAGAGTTCTGTTTTTAAAGCGGTCAGAGCCAAAACTGGCATCCCTACTCTCCAGAGTCCGTTAGCATTAGCAATTTGTTTCCGTTTCTGATGCCTGAACGCAGCATAAATCAGGTTTTTAAAAGATTGGAACATGCTAACGTTGGCCTAGCGAGTTGCTGTAGCTCCGCCTCTCACTCGGGGAAACAGATTATGAAACATTTCTACGAGACAAACTTTATCAGCGTTAAATCATGTCTAAGACAAACTTTTCAGACGCTAAAGTGACTAGCGCCACTCATGCTCAGTGTGTAAGTGCCGACGATCTGCAGACGCAAAGACACGAGTGTTAATACTTTCATCCTCATGCTAATCATGCTAACGTCATCAGCCTGATCCGCGTTTGACCCGATCTGCACATTTTAACTGTTAAATATCTGCCTTGTTTTAAACCGTTACCAAGTGTTAGCTCATGAGCAAAACGGAAATGTTTTCAAACATTTCTACAGTAAAATAATGAAATATAGTCGAGCTAACGGATTAGCATGGTCCAAGCAGATCAGGTCAACGCACGGATCGGCAGGAAGTGTTGTTAAGGTCATTACGAAGACAGGAAGTGGTGTGTGTGGAAGCGGCTGTAAATACTCGAGTGTCGAATGTGTCGTGAGAACTGATCTCAGTTTTAAAGGTTCAACAAAGGGCTGCCAGATTCGGGAGAATGAACTTGTTCGGGGAGTTTTAAAGCAGACGTTTCAGACTTTTCTCTGCTCAAACCTTGTTCCAAAAACCCGCGGTTCTTACGACACATTCGCGCTGAAACGATCCGTGATTCTTCAGTTCACGCGGACAGTGCGACCGGACAATAGTTTGAGGTTAAATAACCGTGAAGCGAAACTTTCTCAAAAACACTTCCTGCTTTTGAAATAAATCTGTGGCGTGTTTCCGTTTTTTTCCCGTGACGTGTTGGAAACGACACGCTGAAAACATGAAGGTGGACGAGTATGAAGGACGAGCGGTGGGTTTGAAGGCGGCTGTTGTTAAGTTTCAGTTCCATGTTTCCAGGGCCGGCCCCGGGGCATCGGCGCCATCTGCTGGAGGAATCACGGTTTAAAGGGGGGGTATTATGTAAAATGGACTTTTTCAAGCTTTCCATCATGTTATTCTGTCACTCCCTCATTAAAAACATGGCTGAAGTGTTGCCTTGGCACATTCACGTATTTTTGAGTAATCTGTAAAAACTCTGATGGCGGCCATTTTAGGGATAGGTTTGCCTGAGTCCTCCTAGGAACGCCCCCACCTCCTGGAGACGCCTCCGAGCTTTCGTCACCAGCCGAGTAACCAACCACTGCTCCTCAGCAGAACCCCCTCCCCACTGATGCCACAGACAGCGTGTGGAGGGGGCGTGTCTAAAGGCTCAGAGGTTCTTAAAGAGACAGAGGCCTATTTCAAGACATTCACTACAGCCATTTTGAGAGAGACATTTTATACAAGGCAGTTATTCTAATTTACTGCAGTTACAGACCAACAGAAGGTTTTATCATCATTGTAGTGTGATATAGACTGGTGCTGTGTGACTGAAAAAAGCAGAATACCCCCTCTTTAACCAAATGAGGTCCGTGCCCCGCGTTTCTCCAAAGCATGACCTCTGGTTGCGGGGCTCTGGCCATCCGCCACGGGCCCCTCACCACGGGCCCCTCGCCACGGGCCCCTCGCGTCTGAAGTCAATGAGTTTAAAATGTTTCACTTTCTGCTTTTTCTAAGATTATTTAACGCCTGAAACTGGATTTGAAAGGATTTGCTGTTGTTTTTTAAGTCCTGATGGAGAATGTATGTGTTCGATGTGACAAAGCCTTATGGAAATGTACAGACTTTTTATTATTTAAGCAGAGACTTTTCGTCCTGGAGTTTTCCCATGTTCTGGTTAAAGATGGACCCTGAAGCTGCTTCTCCTTCTCTGTATCTGAGGAACCGAGCCTTTTATCAGACGCTGTTAAAGCCGCGCTGCGGAACATTTACTCTCAGTAAAACGGCTCGTCTCCATGGAAACGCTGATGCTCAAGACGCCCACGAGGTTGAACCAAACTCCCTTCACTGTGACGTGAATGTTCCGCATTGTGGCTTTAAACGCGGCACTTGGAGGCGCAGACGTCGTGCATTTACAAAACAAAATAAATGTTGGAGTTACCAGAGCCTGTGTCGGAGTCGTTTTTGGAGGAAAATGTGTCAAATGTGAAGAAGCACTGGTTTAAAGTTTATTTAGTTGTTTTCTACCGACTTTACGCTTTATAAAATCAAAGGTAAAGGTTTAATAACAATAACTTTGGCTGAACTGGAGAAACTGCTCCTGATCTGAGTAACTTTTAACGGAGTAATATCGGACCGTATGTGTACTTTTACTCGACTGAAGTACTTTCAGAGTTTGTCTTTAGAACAGTGATTAGTTACAGTCATGTCTGTACATATGAGCTCTTTAAACCCCGGATCTATTCACACTAAAAACAGGAGAGTGGTCTCAGATCGAGGACATATGGAGAGACATTCTGCACAGGTTGTACAAAGATGCTCCAGGACACAGTATTTACACACAGACTGTAAGACTGTTTTTTAAATGGCTAAACTCGCTGGCACCTCAGTATCTGTCAGAACTGCTGCAGCTCGACTGTCCTTCCAGAGCTCTGAGGTCTGCAGACCAGCGTTCATTTTGGCAACATATTTTAATGTAGTTTTAGTCTTCGTCTTTTGAATAAAATGTAAATTAATTTTAGTCTCATTCAGTCATTTTTATTTAGTCTTATTTTAGTCGACTAAAATATCTGGACATTTTCGTCACAGTTTTAGTCTCACGAAAAACTTTTAATTTAGTTTTAGTCCAATTTTAGTCGTCAAAAATATCACTTTGACTAAAATTAAGACTAAATATTTTAGTTGACGAAATGAACACTGCTGCAGACCAGCTGGTGACCTCAGGTGACCAAGCCTTCTCAGTGGCCCCTAAACTTTGGAACAGCCTCCTCTGCATGTGCTCAGTCTGTAGAGGAGTTTCAAACCAAATTAAAAACTCATCTTTATGATTTATGTGGACCAGACACAGTTTGTGCCTTCACATATGACCTGTGTTTAAGTTTTATTGTGTTTATTGTACATATTGTTACTGCACTTTGGTCGACTGTGGCTGTTTTTAGTGCTTTATACATAACATTGACATTGACATTGTATGAGATCAGAGCGGCCAATGCTGCAACAGCTCAGACACGTCTGAAGTCAAGATGCAGAACTGGAATGTTCATGACGAGTGTCTCCTACAGATGAACCATGACGAGTGTCTCCTACAGATGAACCATGACGAGTGTGGCCTTCAGGTCTGTTGGTTCAGCCCAGAGTGAGTCTGAAACTGTGAGTCAGAGATCGCCCTGTGGCCTGGGTTTGTTTGGTCTCGTCCTGTTCCTTCATTAAAGTCAACACACCGTGGACTCTGCAGCGATCGATCTGTTTTGTGATGAAGTCCGTGATGAAGCCTCTGCTGAAGCCTCTGCTGAAGCCCGTGTGGACGGTGGTTCTGCTCCTGCTGTGGCCTCGGCCCGGGACCTGCTCCGACTCACAGTGAGGAACTAAACTCAACTAAACTAAACTAGACTCCGGGTTATGGCTGCTGGTAAGAGGTCCCACGTGTGAGTGTCTGCAACAAAATCCTTCACATTTATCCTTAACTTTTGACCATTTAGTTTTCTTTGTTCATCATGACACCGCCTGAATGTGCCACACCGGCCAGTAAAGCATGAACACCACGAGATCGAACAACTGCGCTAATGCTGCTACAGCTAATGTTGCTACAGCTAATGCTAATGTTGCCACAGCTAATGCTAATGTTGCTACAGCTAATGCTAATGTTACTACAGCTAATGCTAATGTTGCTACGGCTAATGCTAATGTTGCTTCAGCTAATGCTAACAGAGCTACGCCGCCGCCGCATCTGACCCACTTTGAGGACTCTGCTCGAGAGAAAACTACTAACAGCGAAATCCTCAACGCCGACATGGAGAAACCGTCTGTGGACGCCCTGGAGGCAATCTGAGGTGTGAAAGTGGATGTACAGGCGCATTCACGGAGACTGAGGCGGAGGAGCGAGTATCTCAAGCCGAAGATGATGGAGCCTCTCTCCAAGGTAAAGTTCAACGACTCGAGCAACTGTTACCGACTTATCCAGCAAGATCACAAGTTCTGAAGATGGAAACAGACGGGACGACCCGAGAACCTGAAGACAAAGACCTGTGTGGATTTCCGGAGAAATGGCTCTTGGACGCGCTCGGTGATTTTACTTCGCCTGTTCCCAGAGCCGCCAGCAGAGGCGCTTCGATGGAGTTAAAGGTCTTAGATCAGGCGAAATGGACTTTTTGGAGCTTTTAGCCCTGTTGTTCTGCTGTTTCCTGATCAAAAACACCCAGAGTGGTTTCTACGCCTTGTAAAAGACTTTGATTTGTAGAAAATCATTTTGTTGTAATTGAGTGAAGGGTGGGTGTGTATGTGTGTGTTAGAATTGAAATTTCAATAAACATATTTGTGGAAAAAAAAAAAGGGACAGGGTTAGAAACACTTGCTCACCTTTAGCGGAGGTGAAGCAGGTTTACAGAGGTTCAAACTCCTCATGAGAGAAACGTTTCAGCCCAGATCGTTCGTAATAATGGCCGTCACTGCGGAGATGTTTACGCCTGAATCTGAAAACTGTTCAGAAAGTCTGACATTTCAGTACAAAAGATGCTCAGAGGGAAATGCTTCAGCTTTTGAATAAACTTCATTTGTGAAAACATTTGTCTTTTCTCTTTGACAGTGACCAGGTTTTATCGATCACGCCCCAGACGTCGGAGGAGGCGGAGCTTCTGAAGAACATCTCCACCAGGTTTGAGGTCAGTGTCATCTCATCATAATACACATTTTGTGGTTTTTGTTCCTCTTCCTGCTGACGGCTCTGTGGCAGCTCCGCCCCCTCCCAGTTTGGTGGTTATCTATGATGTAATAGATGTTTTGTGGTCCTCTTCCTGCAGAAGGCTCTGTGGCAGCTCCGCCCCCTCCCAGTTTGGTGGTTATCTATGATGTAATAGATGTTTTGTGGTCCTCTTCCTGCAGACGGCTCTGTGGCAGCTCCGCCCCCTCCCGGTTTGGTGGTTATCTATGATGTAATAGATGTTTTGTGGTCCTCTTCCTGCAGACGGCTCTGTGGCAGCTCCGCCCCCTCCCAGTTTGGTGGTTACCTATGATGTAATAGATGTTTTGTGGTCCTCTTCCTGCAGACGGCTCTGTGGCAGCTCCGCCCCCTCCCGGTTTGGTGGTTATCTATGATGTAATAGATGTTTTGTGGTCCTCTTCCTGCAGACGGCTCTGTGGCAGCTCCGCCCCCTCCCGGTTTGGTGGTTACCTATGATGTAATAGATGTTTTGTGGTCCTCCTTCTGCAGACGGCTCTGTGGCAGCTCCGCCCCCTCCCAGTTTGGTGGTTATCTATGATGTAATAGATGTTTTGTGGTCCTCTTCCTGCAGACGGCTCTGTGGCAGCCCGTCTCAGCGGAGTTCATCCAGGAGCAGAGCGCGGTGCACCTGTTCGTCCCGGTGAACGGCTCGGTGGCGGTGAAGGAGCTCCTGCAGAGACACACCATCACACACCAGTGAGTGTTCCAGGGTTCTGCTGGCTAATGCTGAGGAGCCTGTGGAGATGTTTTAAACTCTCACTCCTCCTCTTTGTTCCAGGGTTCTGCTGGCTAATGCTGAGGAGCCTGTGGAGGTGTTTTAAACTCTCACTCCTCCTCTTTGTTCCAGGGTTCTGCTGGCTAATGCTGAGGAGCCTGTGGAGATGTTTTAAACTCTCACTCCTCCTCTTTGTTCCAGGGTTCTGCTGGCTAATGCTGAGGAGCCTGTGGAGGTGTTTTAAACTCTCACTCCTCCTCTTTGTTCCAGGGTTCTGCTGGCTAATGCTGAGGAGCTGGTGGAAATGCAGACGAGGAACGACTCCACCGACCCTCGCAGCAGCACCACCTTCTACGAGCGCTACCACAGTCTGGAGGACGTACGCTCACACCAACACTCACTGTTCTCATGTCATTCTGTGGAGAAACACTGAATCAAAGCACATTTAAGCTGTTATTGTCGGGCGTTTGATCCGTGAGTTCTGGAGAGGCTCGTCTTTGTCTTTAGTAAAACACGTCCTCCTCTGTTGTAGATCTACCACTGGATCAACAGGACGAGTCAGGACAACCCCAGCTCCGTGAAGCTGCTGCTCCTCGGCTCCTCCTACGAGAAACGGCCCATCTACGCCCTCAAGGTACGGCTCACATCAGTGCGACGACGCTGTGTCTGCAGCTGAGCCTGAGGAGGTTTTCAGTGTGTTTTATTAATCCCTGAAGTCTGTCTCTGCAGCTGAGCCTGAACCCTCGGCCTGAGAAGAAGGCTCTGTGGCTGGACTGTGGGATCCACGCTCGTGAGTGGATCTCCCCGGCGTTCTGCCTCTGGTTTGTCCAATACGTGAGTCACAGGTTTCTGTTTATTCCTCCTGCAGCAGAGGGGGTCACAGTATTTCAGTACACCAGTAAAAGTACAGATGAAGTATTCTGACTCCTACATTTACATTATGACGTCCGCCAGTCGTTGGGTTTTTACGGCCATAACGCCGACATCACTGCAGTGTTCGACGCTGTGGACGTGTACGTGCTGCCGGTGCTGAACCCGGACGGATACCGCTTCACCTGGACCAACGTAAGAGCCCCTAGCTCCTCCCCTTTAGTCATTTACATATCCAAACCCCTCCCCTTTACTCATTTACATATAAAAACTTCTCCTTTACTCATTTACATATCCAAACCCCCTCCCCTTTACTCATTTACATATCCAAACCCCTCCTCTTTACATGTTTACATATCCAAACTCCTCCTCTTTACTTGTTTACATATCCAAACTCCTCCCCTTTACTCGTTTACATATCCAAACCCCTCCTGTTTACTCGTTTACATATCCAAACCCCTCCCCTTTACTCATTTACATATCCAAACAACTTCTCTTTACTCATTTACATATCCAAAACCCTCCTGTTTACTCGTTTACATATCCAAACTCCTCCTCTTTACTTGTTTACATATCCAAACCCCTCCTCTTTACTTGTTTACATATCCAAACTCCTCCCCTTTACTCGTTTACATATCCAAACCCCTCCTGTTTACTCGTTTACATATCCAAACTCCTCCTCTTTACTTGTTTACATATCCAAACCCCTCCTCTTTACTTGTTTACATATCCAAACTCCTCCCCTTTACTCGTTTACATATCCAAACCCCTCCCCTTTACTCATTTACATATCCAAACCCCTCCCCTTTACTCATTTACATATCCAAACCCCTCCTCTTTACATGTTTACATATCCAAACTCCTCCTCCTTACTCGTTTACATATCCAAACTCCTCCTCTTTACTCGTTTACATATCCAAACCCCTCCCCTTTACTCATTTACATATCCAAACAACTTCTCTTTACTCATTTACATATCCAAAACCCTCCTGTTTACTCGTTTACATATCCAAACTCCTCCTCTTTACTTGTTTACATATCCAAACCCCTCCTCTTTACTTGTTTACATATCCAAACTCCTCCCCTTTACTCGTTTACATATCCAAACCCCTCCTGTTTACTCGTTTACATATCCAAACTCCTCCTCTTTACTTGTTTACATATCCAAACCCCTCCTCTTTACTTGTTTACATATCCAAACTCCTCCCCTTTACTCGTTTACATATCCAAACCCCTCCCCTTTACTCATTTACATATCCAAACCCCTCCCCTTTACTCATTTACATATCCAAACCCCTCCCCTTTACTCATTTACATATCCAAACTCTTACCGAGCGTGTCCTGCAGAACCGCATGTGGAGGAAGAACCGCTCGCCGACTCCAGACGGACGATGCGTCGGCGTCGACCTCAACAGGAACTTCGACGCAAACTGGTGCAGTGAGTTCAGAACCAGAAAACGGAACAATAATGTTTAACTTTAGCTTTACCAACTCGCGTTACATCCGTGATTATTCTGAGCCGCGTTGTGTGTTCAGCCGAGGGAGCGTCCAGTTCCCCGTGTTCAGAGATCTACTGCGGCGCCTTCCCGGAGTCCGAACCCGAGACCCAGGCGCTCGCCAACTTCCTGCGGCTCCACAAAGACCAACTGCTGCTCTACGTCAGCGTCCACTCCTACTCACAGATGCTGCTGTTCCCCTACTCCTGCAGCCGGGAGCAGGCGGCCAACCACGGAGAGCTGGTGAGGGACAAACCAGGGCTAAAGAGGGGATACACCAGGGCTAAAGAGGGGGTAAACCAGGGCTAAAGAGGAGATAACCCAGGGCTAAAGAGGGGGTAAACCAGGGCTAAAGAGGGGATAAACCAGGGCTAAAGAGGGGGTAAACCAGGGCTAAAGAGGGGGTAAACCAGGGCTAAAGAGGGGATACACCAGGGCTAAAGAGGGGATAAACCAGGGCTAAAGAGGGGATAAACCAGGGCTAAAGAGGGGATAAACCAGGGCTAAAGAGGGGGTAAACCAGGGCTAAAGAGGGGGTAAACCAGGGCTAAAGAGGGGGTAAACCAGGGCTAAAGAGGGGATAAACCAGGGCTAAAGAGGGGATAAACCAGGGCTAAAGAGGGGGTAAACCAGGGCTAAAGAGGGGGTAAACCAGGGCTAAAGAGGGGGTAAACCAGGGCTAAAGAGGGGGTAAACCAGGGCTAAAGAGGGAATAAACCAGGGCTAAAACCAGGGCTAAAGAGGGGGTAAACCAGGGCTAAAGAGGGGGTAAATCAGGGCTAAAGAGGGGGTAAACCAGGGCTAAAGAGGGGGTAAACCAGGGCTAAAGAGGGGATAAACCTGGGCTAAACCTCCTTGAGCAGTCGGCTAACCACGGAGAGCTGGTGAGGGACAAACCAGGGCTAAAGAGGGGGTAAACCAGGGCTAAAGAGGGGATAAACCAGGGCTAAAGAGGGGTTAAACCAGGGCTAAAGAGGGGTTAAACCAGGGCTAAAGAGGGGGTAAACCAGGGCTAAAGAGGGGTTAAACCAGGGCTAAAGAGGAGATAAACCTGGGCTAAACCTCCTTGAGCAGTCGGCCAACCACGGAGAGCTGGTGAGGGATAAACCAGGGCTCAGGATGGGGATATAGAAGGGATAAACCTGTTCTTTTGGACCTTAACTGTGCCGTTATACCAAAATAATGGACGACAGTTGGGTTAGAATTCTCTCTGACCGTGGTATGAACTTATGAAAGTCCTCTAACTTTTATTACGTTTATTTATCATTATTATTATGATAAAAATTATTATATAATTTATAATTATTCTAAAATTATTATTATCATATCATTATTTATGTTCCGTTTATGTCTTGCAGATGGAAATGGTCCAGGAAGCCGCTCAGAAAATCCGCAGGTATTACCGGAACAACTACAAGTACGGCCCGGGAGCTTCCACCATCTGTAGGTATCTAACAAGGACGGAAGGGCATCTGACACAAACGCCTGACGTTTCCCCTTTGCTCCGGCAGACCTGGCTCCGGGCGGCTCCGACGACTGGGCCTATAACCTGGGCATCAAATACTCCTTCACCTTCGAGCTGCAGGACACGGGTCGATACGGCTTCCTCCTGCCGCCATCACACATCAGCAAGGCCTGCAACGAGGCGCTGCTGGGGGTCAAGAGCATCGCCCTGAGGGTCATCCAGAGGACCGGGCAGAACCAGGACTAGACCGGGGCTAAAGGAGGACTAAACCAGGACTAAACCAGGACAGAACCAGGACTAAACATCGCCAAGGCCTGCAACGAGGCGCTGCTGGGGGTCAAGAGCATCGCCCTGAGGGTCATCCAGAAGACCGGGCCGAACCAGGACTAAACATGACACCATGTTTTAACTAAACTATGGCGTCAAACCAGGACTAAAGGGAGACTAAACAAGGGTTAAACCAGGACTAAAACCAAACTAATCAAGGGCCAGACTGAACAAAACAGGGACTAAACCAAACAGTGTTCAGTGTTTAGATGAGGATTATAAATGTATTCTTTAACTGCTTTCCCTTTATCTTTTTAATTCAGTTTGACAGAAAATAAACATATTCAAAATGTATACGATTATTTGAGATGATTCTTGTGGTAGATGATAAAACAATGACAAAGAGAGAATATTCCAAGGATAGAAATGGAACTCTCAAAATGTTCGGTTATAATCACATGTGAAAAATAAATAAATATAAATAATGACAGAAATATGAATAGCAAAGTAAATCTCTTCTAAAGCACTGGTGTCCGTAAAGGAAATATAATATTGTTTTAATAAACTTTTAAAACCCTGCCGCGCGGTTATGACGTCAGCGCTGCGCCAGCATGAAGCCGCTCGGCGCAGAGACTCGGGAATAAAGCAGCTTTTTCTGCAAATATCTTCACCAAAATCCAGACTTAAGTCGATGCAACGCCAAACACATATCTTGGGTAAGTCCCCGCTGCGTTTCTGAGATTTCTAACGCTCGGAGTGGCCGTAAAAGCAGAGAATCGCGAGGCGCGCGGTGATGGAGAGCGGTTAGCGGGTTAGCATTAGCCTAGCATACTTTAGCGGGTTGTTTTTAGCATTTGAGCGGTGCTGCTGCAGCGATGTTTTGTTTTATGGACTAGTTATTGTTACCAAATCCTCCACATGGGCGCTTTTGTGACTTTGTGTGACGTTAAAGTAAAAGGCTCGGGTTGTTTTGGTGTTAAAGATGGAGTTAGCCGGTTAGCATTAGCTTACATTCGCGTGTTTTTAGCATTTTTTCAGTCTGTCTGGGTTTTTGAGATCACAGCCTGAACACGGGGTGGACTTTGTCATGAAAGTTGAATAATGTTTATTGTAACGGCCGTTTATGATCCGAGGAGTAGCTGTGACTTCTCCAGTAACGGTTTTGTTTTTGTCATTTTGACTCTGCCACTTGATTTTTCTAAATGAGGGAGGAATTATATTGAAGACAGAGAGATTCTCTTTTTGAACATTTTTTGAACTGATATGTGTTTCAGTGACTGTCCAGCTTTATTTTCTTTGTATTATTGTTATATATTGTTTAAGTAAAGACGTGGAGCCCGAGGGCTTTGACGGCTGAGTCCTTGACTATTTAACATCTTAACCCCCACCTGAACCGAGCACATTTTCTCCTGTTTGGTTTTACCCAAATCTAGAAGCTTTAAAAAAAAAAAAAAAAAACTAGCAACAATAAAGCAACCAAAGAATGACAGTAAAGTGACGAAAATGTGACGAAAAAGCAATGAATAGAAATGTCAAAAAAGTGACTACAACAAGGAAAAAGTTCCTTTCAAATTTTTTATTCAGCCATGGCCTTATTACAGACACAATAATAACAACAGCAAAGTATTCAATGCTGAACAGGAGCATGAGGGAGACATTGTCTTATAAATTTCATGCCCCTTTTATCCCCCTCCAAAATCTGAGCTGTTTTTGATTTGTTTCAGCCTATATCAAGGTACAATAATTTTTTTAAAAAAAATTTCTTTACATCTAAATCAATGACTGTTTCAAATTTGTCAAACATTGGTTCTTATGTTTCGTTGTATTTTCCAAGTACATTTTTTTAATACATTTGATTGAATTGAGTGATTGTGTTACATGATTTTTGAACAATGTCCAAAGAATTCCATAAACTGATCCCTTTTACAAGAAACCCCTTTTGTTTTTGTGAAGTGTGTGAATATGGAACCCAGAAATGGCCCTTCCTTCTGTTGTTACTCTCTGTGATTAACATACATTTGTTTTGAATATGTATTGGCACCAACTTATTTTTCACTCTCCACATAATTTGTAGTATTTTAAATTTGACCAGTTCATTAAATTTCAAGGTCTGCAATTTTATAAACAATTTGTTTGTGTCTCGTGGACCTTTGAGAGTCACAATTCTTCTAGCTTTCTTCTGGAGTAAGAACAGCCTGTCTGTGTAACTGGTGCCTGCATTACCCCACACTTCAACACAGTCTGTTATATAAGGAACTATCAAGGCTGAGTATAAAAGCTGTATGTGTGTTTAACCTTATATAGGACACCAATATTTTTACTAACTTTACCTTTGATGTGGTCGATATGAGGCTTCTAGCTAAGTTTGCTGTCGAGGATAACCCCCAGTTTAGATGAATTTTGTAGGTCTGTAAGCTGTTAGATTTGGGTAAAGCTGGAGAAAATGCTCTTGGTTAAGAGGTTAAAACATTGGATCAAAAATCAGCCTCTGCTCATTGCCCCATAGTTAGTTTTTAAGACACTCCCACAGTTCTGGAGTTTTGTTTAATAACCTTGTTGCAAATTCAAATGGAGATCCAACGCTCGCTGTGCCTGAGTGGACACGTGTTTTATTCCGTGTTTGGATCGGAGTTCTTTTAACCCCTTAACTCTCACCTGAACCCAGCACATTTACTCCAGTTTGGCTTTAACCCAGTCCAAAAGCTTCTGGATAAAAGCTGTGAAAAAGCGACAAAACTGAGACGAAAACAATGATGGAAATGTGACAAAAAAGTGACGAAAAATTGATGAAAAAGTGGCAAAAATGTCACAAGAAATTGACAAAAATTGACGAAAAAATGACAAAAATGTGACCAAAAATGTGATGAAAATTTGACCAAAAAATGACAAAAATGTGACAAAAAATGACAAAAATATGACAAAAATGTGATAAAAATGTGACCAAAAAATGACCAAAATGTGACAAAAATTTGACCAAAAAATGACAAAAATATGACAAAAATGTGATAAAAAATGACAAAAAAATAACAAAAATGTGATCAAAAATTGATGAAAAAATGTGGCAAAAATGTGACAAAAAATGACAAAAAAGTTACAAAAATGAGTTGAATACCTAACAAAAAAATGATGGTTCAGGCGGGAGTTAAGAGGTTAATCCACACAACAGCGTCGCACATCACTGCAAAGGTTCTCCTGTGTTTCCCTGGAGCCAGTGTGAGTTCTTCACAGTCCCATCTGTAACGGGAGCAGTGTGGCGTGATCCTAATGGCTCGATGTTGGAGAAGAGGGCAGTTTGTGTGACGTGTGGAGCATTTGTACAGTCTTGTTAATGGGAACTTAATTCTGTTCTTTAGTTGGTTCTTGAGTAGAGGTTTATCATTGAGCTACTGTGGATCAATTACGTTTAAGTTTGTCTCGTTTTGTTATGAAGGCAGGAAAATGTCGAGTCTGAAACATGTGCAGGTTTCAGACTCAGTTTCTTTTACGTCGAGCCTCAGTCACAGAAACATGACGTATGATTCTCTTTCTGCTGATGTTTCGTCCGCAGCGCTACAGAATGTCAAAGATCAGGCGGAAGGTCACAGTTGAGAATTCGAAGACCATTTCAGACTCGAGCAGCGTCGCCCCCAGCTCCGCCCCGGCCCCGCCCACCTCCCGCCGCCCCAGCGTGTTCGAGCGGCTCGGGCCCAGCACCGCGGCCAATGCTGCCGAGGTACGTGCCAACGTTTGTTTTTATTTTCACATTTTTCCAAATTTCTTCCAAAGATTTCTCTAAATTTCAAGACTTTTTTCCCCTCAATATATCAGGGTGTCCGCGGGGTCTTAAAAAGTCTTAAAACGTCTAAAATTCAAGAATCCAAATTTAAGGCTTTAAAAAGTCTAAAGTTCGGCCTCTTTGGTCTTAAATCCAGGGTAAACTGGTCTTAAAAATTAACGCACAGTTTAGTTTAAAAAGTGACAGAAGCAGCGATGAGGAGCCGCCAGTGCCGCTCATGGTCCGAGAGGGCGAAGCGACGCTGACGCACAAACAACGTAAACTCAGCGATAGTCGAGGCAGAAGGACTCTCCTTCAGAGCTTTATCCTCCACAAACAAACCACTGAAGTCAGCAGAGTTTAGGATCCAGAACATGAGCGAGGTGTCGCTGATGGATCCGTAATGCTGCTGTCGGGGGAAAGATACGTCCAATATGAAACAACGTGGAGATAATCCTTCACTGTAAATATCCAACTCAAGGTCATGAACGGCATCATTCACAATAAAGTTTGTCCAAATGTTGGGAAACACAAAGCGAACGCTCCTCTGCTCAGGGACAGAAGGAAAGAGAAAGTCCTGTTACTTTAGAAACACGTTTCTCACTTTGTTCATCAAAACATCTGACAAACAAGTTTAGAAAACATCAAACCCAGACTAGATTCTGCCCTAATAATAATATCATTAAAATAATGATGATCATTAATGAGTTGTAAAGTTGACAGTGTTTTGTTCTTTGCAAACGAGTGGAAAAGCTGCTTTTATTTTTAGAAACAGTGAATGTTTTACCAGCTCAAGTATTACAAAGCATTTTAAATACACAAACTAAATATCTGTTGTTTTCTTTCAGTCAGTCGATAATTGTGAGTCATTATTCAATCTCAATATTCTTATTATGGGATAAGGTTATTTAAACTTGAATGGTTGTTAAAAAATGTGAAAAATGAAGTTCTTACATTTGTACATCCCACTGTGAAATCAGAAACAACCGTTTGACACTTGGATTTTTGTGACAGTGATTTTGTTTACAGTCCATTTATATATTGTTCAAAAACAGGTCTTTTTTTTAGATTTTGTGCTCTTAAAAAGGTCTTAAAAAGTCTTAAAAAGTCTTACATTTGACTTGTCCAACTCTGCAGATCCCCTGATATTTTCATTTAAAAAGAATAAAAATAAAAAATCCACATTCCTTGATATCGTCTCCAAACCTGATATTGTGAATCTGCGGTTCTTCCTAAGCGCAGTTTCGATACGATCTTGCAGACGATTTATCGGCCGCCTCTAACCTGTCGTCTCTTCTTCCAGAGTCAATGTAGAAATTGGTTGAAGACGGGAAACTGCAGTTACGGAAACACTTGTCGCTACACTCATGGCCCACAGCCGCGCGGGAAAGGATTCAGCTTCAGCCTGTGAGTGTCGCCGCTTTCACCTTCAACAATGAGCTTTTCACACCGCTCTCACGCTGTTTTCTGTGCGCAGGTCAGCAGAGAGGCCCACAGGAGATCTCCGCGAGAGGATGAAAAATAAGAGACAGGATGTGGATTCAGAGAACATAAAACGCGACGCAGACGAACCCACGACCGCCACGACCAGAGTCAGTGCTTTACTTCACACTTTGGAAACGTGTTACATTATCGATTTTTCCTTGACACAGAATCAATGACATCGTTCAACTATTTGTCAAACTATGAGCTCAAACTAATTCAGCTCCAGCTCTGACTGACATTTTGCACAATGAAGTTTCCCGTTGTGTCCAATTTTAGTTTTGAATATGAACATTTCCCTTCATTCGCCTATTTGAGTGAATGTTTATACATCTTACCAAATGATGTTCTGCTTTTAAGTCATTAAAATATACTATACTTTTACTATATTAGGCTTTGTTCTGGGGTAAAGTCTGTAACAATCAGAATTAGGGCTGTGCAATTAGTCAAAATTCGATTACGATTTCAATTATTACACTAGACATCACAAAACTAGCGGTTTGTGTGACGCGTCTGATCAGCTGAAACACCAGCACAAGCGTGACAGAACTGTAAATAACATCATACTAGTATTTTCATAAGGAGAACAGCTGTTCAGAAGCCTCGACGTCCTTTGCTCAGGCTCTGGTTTTGTTTAGTAGAAAAGTCTAAACTCTTCTTCAGGAGCAGATCAACGGAGCTCAAACAAACTCTCAAACTCTTATTATTTCAGGCCACTGAGATGATTGTTTCTGTTCCCTCCGTATTTCACGAGCTAAAGGCTCAGGCTTTGGTTTGACATAAAAACATTAGCGCCGTGTGATGATGTCATCAGGCCGTGCCGCTCTGTTGGACAGGTGTGAGGGCTGGCCAGCAGGGGGCAGGTGTGAGGGCTAGCCAGCAGGGGGCAGGTGTCCCTATAGAATTAGTTTTTATTGTCCAAAGAAAATGTAGTCCATAGTTGTTTTTTTAAAATAATAATAAAAATGAATACACAGAATAAATAAAAAACAAATAATCGTTTGAATAATCGTGATTTCAATTATTACTAAAATAATCGTGATTATTATTTTTTCTGTAATCGAGCAGCCCTAATCAGAATCGTTTTTATTGCCATGGTTTAAGAACAGGTTCACAAAATAGGGATTTTTCTCAGTGCAGACGTGCAACATAAAACATATAACACAGAATCTAGATAAAACTTTAACCTATAAGGCTACGAGGGCATGCATAAGATAGTAAATAAATAAGATGAATAATAAAAGGTAAAATATGGTAAGACGACAATAATTTACATATTCTAAGTAGGTTTGCAGGTGTATAAAGTACAAAACTGTCTTTAACCCCTTAACGCCTGAACTAATTTCCCATTATATAAAAAAATTTATTATCAGTGTTTTTGCTTTCAAGCTGATGCTAAATTAAGTGGAGATTGTAAATTTTTATGTCGCACATAGTATAGATATAGTTTTAGGTATGTTGCCAATCGGCAACAACAGGCATAAGTGCAATTTTGGGTATGTTGTAATTCGGCAACAACAGGCAAAAGTTGTAAATGTATGAAAATGACAAAATGTATTTATTCACAATTATTACAAATGTAAATGCACTGTAAGATACACTGAACACTTGTGTATTCAGGTTAGGATATTAGAACAGTAAACAGAGCTAACGCTTTTCACTAAATTCTTGCAAAGTGTTGATTTTGAGCAGCTGATGCCGTCCTGCAGCAGCAGCTCTGGTAACAGGAAGGGCATCAGGATGTTCAGTAACATCTTCATTACTGCTGTTCCTGTCATCAGTGCCTTCCCTGCTGCTGCTGCTTTCATCACCTGATGTAGGGAGGTGAAAAAAAAGCACTTTATAAATGTGCAGACAATTTATCTACAAAATATCTACAATTTTTATGACTAATTATCAGATTTTGCTCCCTTTCCTGAGGTTTTATAATACATTGTACATCAGATACCTCTATGTACCATTACTTATTTGCAAATTATATTATAATTGCACATTATTTTCGGACGTGGAACTCTTGTTTGTGGTCCAGTAGGTCCACCTTGTGGTCGCTTTGCAAACAACACCAACGGTTTCATTTTGTTCTGTGTAAAAAAAGGGCTAACTTTTTTTTTAATATCTTTGTATGTTATTGTTACAATGATTATAGAATTTCACTAAAATGGCATGTTCTAAAAAACGTTTTAGCACTGTAATAAATCTAAATACTACTAAAATGCGGTCACTGTGGCCACCAGATGGAGCTACTGCAGTTTTCCTTTATGGCCTGATGTTGCCGATTGGCAACGTACCTAAATCTTCAAATAACAAAAAAAAAATCCATCACACGAAGTTCATTCCAATCAATAATCTAAAGATGGAAACAAGGAGCTGCTGCATAATTTTATTTTAGCACAACTCAATTTACATTTGAAGATTTCATCAAAGTTGCTGCCTCGATTTGCAGAAATGCTATTTCCGCTAAATAGCTACCATGACCCGCTTGTGGTTCCTTCTCTGACCGGTCCTACGAGAAACTAGTGCTTGCAAAACGTTCCTAGGTACGGCATGGATGTGCGCAAACAGGAATCAAGGGAAAACGTGCGTTATTTTAGCCACAGTCTGGCAAGAAGAGGTATGTTGCCGATTTACGCCAATAGGCGTTAAGGGGTTAAACCCATGTGCTCAGACAGTTAGAAAAACACCCTCAAATGTCTGTACATGTGTCAAGTTTGTAGTGTCTAACTTTACTTCAGTCGTCAGTAATTAGTTTAAATATGGATTGTTGTTTGTTTTGTCAGAGAGACTCGTCCAGAGGCCGACACAGAGAGAAGGAGGACATTAAAATCACTAAAGAGAGAACTCCAGCGAGCGAAGAGGAGGCGCCCGAGTGGGAGACCGCCAGAGAAGGTGAGGAAACGCCTTTATATTTCTCTTTATGTTTTAAAGAATAGAGAAGATGGAGAGAACACTGTTGCCCTGATCCAATGTTTAAGAAATGAAATGTGCTCAGCTTTAAACCCTAACATCTGGGCATAAACTCCATGTGGATTCTTAAACGTGTTTGCTCCCCCAGACTCGGACATCGGAGACTACGATTACGAGCTGTCGTTGGAGATGAAGCGGCAGAAGATCCAGAGGGAGCTGATGAAGCTGGAGCAGGAGAACCAGGACAAACGAGACGACATCGTGATCAAGAAAGACGAGGCGCCGGGCAAGTCCAGGACCACCGTCGCCAAGGTAACGCTCGGAGCGCCGTCCCCGCCCCCCGGTGCCCCCGCCCCCGATAACAACGCTCCTCTCTCTGTCGCAGCAGGCGTCCCCCGAGCCCGTGAGCTCCAAAGACTCTCCGTCCAGGAAGTCCAGCGGCTCCCCCAAACACAAAGGGGGCGCCAAAACCCCCGGCTCCGGGAAGAAGGAGAAAAAGGCCGCGGCGGCGACTTCACCCGTCGCAGAGAGGTATTTAAACAGTCCAACATGGAGGCACTTTCCCAGATTCATTCACAAATACCGTTTGCAGGGTGTCCGCGGGGTCTTAAAAAGTCTAAAGTTCGGCCTCTTTGGTCTTAAATCCAGGGTAAACTGGTCCTAAAAATGAACGTTCAACGACCCAATTATTTGCGCACAATTTAGTTTAAAAATCGCCGAATAAAGTGACAGAAGCAGCGATGAGGAGCCGCCGGTGCCGCTCATGGTCCGAGAGGGCGAAGCGACCGTAATGCTGCTGTCGGGGGAAAGACACGTCCAATATGAAACAACGTGGAGATAATCCTCCACTGTAAATATCCAACTCAAGGTCATGAACGGCATCATCACAATAAAGTTTGTCCAAATGTTGGAAACACAAAGCGAACGCTCGTCTGCTCAGGGACAGAAGGAAAGAAAAAGTCCTGTTACTTTAGAAACACGTTTCTCACTTTGTTCATCAAAACATCTGACAAACAAGTATAGAAAACATCAAACCCAGACTAGATTCTGGCCTAATAATAATATCATTAACATAATGATGATCATTAATGAGTTGTAAAGTTGACAGTGTTTTGTTCTGTGCAAACGAGTGGAAAAGCTGCTTTTATTTTTAGAAACAGTGAATGTTTACCAGCTCAAGTATTACAAAGCATTTTAAAAACACAAACTAAATATCTGTTGTTTTCTGTCATTCAGGCGATAATTGTGAGAAATTATTCAATCTCAATATTCTTATTATGGGATAAGGTTGTTCAAACTTGAATGGTTCTTACATTTGTACATCCCACTGTGAAATCAGAAACAACAGTTTGACTCTTGGATTTTTGTGACAGTGATTTTCTTTACACTCCATTTATATATCGCGCCTTCAAAAACAGGTCTTATTTTAGAGATTTTGTGTCTTAAAAAGGTCTTAAAAAGTCTTAAACTTGACTCTGCAGATTGTGACCCTGTGTTTGGTATCCCTCATATTTGTGCCCGCACTCTCCAACTGCGGCGTCTGCCCTTAAACCTGAATGTTCTTTTGCAGGTCGTCTAAAGGCGGTAAGAAGAAGGGCCCCCGGACGCCCAGCCCCCCGCCCCCGGTGCCCCTGGACCTGCCCCTGGGCAAGAAGCACAAAACCAAACACAAGAACAAGGAGAAGGCGGAGGAGAAGCTGAAGGAGAAGGAGCGCGGCCGCGACCTGGACAAGCACAAGGACAAGAAGGACAAGCGCAGGTGAGGAGCTCCGCCCCCCTCGCCGTCTCTGACCGTCACCGCTTTCCTGGAGCCGCCATTACTGACTCGGCCTGGGCAGCATTACGCTTATTTAGATGCCGATACCTGAACAGAACAATGATGTGGAAGATCTGCACATTTAAAACATCATCTGCAATGTCAAGAAATGTGGGAAAATTAGGAATAATTTGGGGGAAGATAGGGGAAATTGTGGCAAAAATAAGGGGAAAAAAGGGGAAATATTGAGGAAAAATGGAAAGTAAATTAAAGGGGGAGGAATATTAATATTAGTAATAAAATGAGGAGACAATATTGAGGCAAAGTTAAGAAAAACTGGGGCAAACATTGGTTGTTTCAGCTCAAACAAATGATTCTTTTCCCCCAAGTCACTTTAATGCCCAGCTCTGTTACTGCCCGTTACTGCCTGTTACCGACCGTTACTGACGTCTGCTCTTCTTCAGGGAGCGCTCTGACAGCTCCCATAAGGCCAAGCGTGTGGTGACGTCAGAGGAGCGATCGGGCAGCGCCTCTCCGCCTCCGCCTCCGTCTAGGAAGAAGTCCAACTCTCCCAAAACGGCGAAAGGCGCGGCTCAGATGTCGCCTCCGCGCAGGTACTTCCCTTCAGCACTTTGTACTGTCTGCTCTGGGTTAAAGAGTCGGGCAGGTTTAACCCCTTAACTCCCACCTGAACCGAGCACATTTTCTCCAGTTTGGCTTTACCCCAATCCAAAAGCTTCTGGAAAATAGCGACAGAACTGAGACGAAAACAATGATGGAAATGTGACAAAAAAGTGAGAAAACATCGACAAAAAAGTGATGAAAAAATGATGAAAAAGTGGCAAAAATATGACAAAAATTTGATTAAAAAATGACCCAAAAAAATGGAAGAAAAAATTGATGAAAAAAAGAAAAAAAAAGAAATAAAATAAAAATTGAAGAAAAAAAAGAATTAAAAAAATGACAGAAATGTGACAAAAAAATTACAATAATTTGACAAAAAATTGATAAAAAATTGTCACAAAAATGTGACAAAAAAATGACCGACAATGTGACAAACAAATTACAAAAAAGTTACAAAAATGAGTTGAATACCCAACAAAAAAAATGATGGAAAAAAAATCTGATGACGTGAGGAAAAAGATCCTCTCGGGAGTTAAGAGGTTAAAGATCATATCGAAATATCTGTTTGGGAAAAAAGTTTTCATCGTAGTTATCAACACAAAGTTTCAGTATTTGTTGCCGCAGACTGAACCTCTTCACCTCCTCCGCTCAGGTCAGTGACTCCCCCTCACCACCAGAGGTCCTCGTCTCCTCGTCACCGCTCAGCTTCGTCGCGCTCCGGCTCGTCCGCCCACCGCCAGTCGGTGTCTCCGCGGCGCCGGCGCTCCTCGTCCCCCTCCAGGCGCTCCCGCTCCCCGCTCCTGCAGGACCCGTCTCCGCCTCCCGCCAGGCGCTCGGACCGAGGCGGAGGAGGAGGAGGAGGAGGAGGAGGAGGCAGCCCGGGCAGGAGGCACTCGCGAGGCCGAGAGCGGAGCCGCGACAGAGAGAGGAGCCGAGAGCGAGACCACAGCCCCGAGAGGAGACACGAGCGCCGCGACGGTAAGAACGACATCATCAGCCACACGCCGACATCACGTATGACCTCACGTATGACCTCACGTATGACCTCACCTATGACCTCACCTGTGACATCACTGACCAGCGCTGTAAGAAAAGGAAATCAAGTGGACTCTGTTTCGTCTTCCACAGAAAGTCGGTCCAAACGAGACAAAGACGGCGGCCGCGATGAGCGTCACTACGACAGCGAGATCTCCCGGGACGAGCGTGACGGGCGCGACCGCCGAGAGTCCAACCGGGAACGCGACACCCGGGAGAGTCAGCGGGAGCGGGACGCGGACCGGGACCGAGACCGGGACCGGGACCGGAAAGAGGAGCCGGCGGAGGAGCGAGGATACAGGCACCGAGGAGACGAGCGCGGAGACCGAGGAGAGAGGAACGGCCGCAACCGAGCCCGGAACGAGCCTCAGGAGAAAGGTGAGAGACTGTAGAGCCTCAGGAGAAAGGTGAGAGACTGTAGAGCCTCAGGAGAAAGGTGAGAGACTATGAGCCTCAGGAGAAAGGTGAGAGACTGTAGAGCCTCAGGAGAAAGGTGAGAGACTGTAGAGCCTCAGGAGAAAGGTGAGAGACTATAAACCCTCAGGAGAAAGGTGAGAGACTATAAACCCTCAGGAGAAAGGTGAGAGACTGTAGAGCCTCAGGAGAAAGGTGAGAGACTGTAGAGCCTCAGGAGAAAGGTGAGAGACTGTAGAGCCTCAGGAGAAAGGTGAGAGACTGTAGAGCCTCAGGAGAAAGGTGAGAGACTGTAGAGAGACTGTAGAGCCTCAGGAGAAAGGTGAGAGACTGTAGAGCCTCAGGAGAAAGGTGAGAGACTGTAGAGCCTCAGGAGAAAGGTGAGAGACTGTAGAGAGACTGTAGAGCCTCAGGAGAAAGGTGAGAGACTGTAGAGCCTCAGGAGAAAGGTGAGAGACTGTAGAGCCTCAGGAGAAAGGTGAGAGACTGTAGAGCCTCAGGAGAAAGGTGAGAGACTGTAGAGCCTCAGGAGAAAGGTGAGAGACTGTAGAGCCTCAGGAGAAAGGTGAGAGACTGTAGAGCCTCAGGAGAAAGGTGAGAGACTGTAGAGCCGCAGGAGAAAGGTGAGAGACTGTAGAGCCTCAGGAGAAAGGTGAGAGACTGTAGAGCCTCAGGAGAAAGGTGAGAGACTGTAGAGCCTCAGGAGAAAGGTGAGAGACTGTAGAGCCTCAGGAGAAAGGTGAGAGACTGTAGAGCCTCAGGAGAAAGGTGAGAGACTGTAGAGCCTCAGGAGAAAGGTGAGAGACTGTAGAGCCTCAGGAGAAAGGTGAGAGACTGTAGAGCCTCAGGAGAAAGGTGAGAGACTGTAGAGCCTCAGGAGAAAGGTGAGAGACTGTAGAGCCGCAGGAGAAAGGTGAGAGACTGTAGAGCCGCAGGAGAAAGGTGAGAGACTGTAGAGCCTCAGGAGAAAGGTGAGAGACTATGAGCCTCAGGAGAAAGGTGAGACTGTAGAGCCTCAGGAGAAAGGTGAGAGACTATGAGCCGCAGGAGAAAGGTGAGAGACTGTAGAGCCTCAGGAGAAAGGTGAGAGACTGTAGAGCCGCAGGAGAAAGGTGAGAGACTGTAGAGCCTCAGGAGAAAGGTGAGAGACTGTAGAGCCTCAGGAGAAAGGTGAGAGACTGTAGAGCCTCAGGAGAAAGGTGAGAGACTGTAGAGCCTCAGGAGAAAGGTGAGAGACTGTAGAGCCTCAGGAGAAAGGTGAGAGACTGTAGAGCCTCAGGAGAAAGGTGAGAGACTGTAGAGCCGCAGGAGAAAGGTGAGAGACTGTAGAGCTTTAGGAGAAAGGTGAGAGACTGTAGAGCCTCAGGAGAAAGGAAAGGTGAGAGACTGTAGAGCCTCAGGAGAAAGGTGAGAGACTGTAGAGCCTCAGGAGAAAGGTGAGAGACTGTAGAGCCACAGGAGAAAGGTGAGAGACTGTAGAGCCTCAGGAGAAAGGTGAGAGACTGTAGAGCCGCAGGAGAAAGGTGAGAGACTATGAGCTGCAGGAGAAAGGTGAGAGACTGTAGAGCCTCAGGAGAAAGGTGAGAGACTGTAGAGCCTCAGGAGAAAGGTGAGAGACTGTAGAGCCTCAGGAGAAAGGTGAGAGACTGTAGAGCCTCAGGAGAAAGGTGAGAGACTGTAGAGCCTCAGGAGAAAGGTGAGAGACTGTAGAGCCTCAGGAGAAAGGTGAGAGACTGTAGAGCCTCAGGAGAAAGGTGAGAGACTGTAGAGCCTCAGGAGAAAGGTGAGAGACTATGAGCCTCAGGAGAAAGGTGAGAGACTGTAGAGCCTCAGGAGAAAGGTGAGGGACTGTAGAGCCTCAGGAGAAAGGTGAGAGACTGTAGAGCCTCAGGAGAAAGGTGAGAGACTGTAGAGCCTCAGGAGAAAGGTGAGAGACTGTAGAGCCTCAGGAGAAAGGTGAGAGACTGCAGAGCCTCAGGAGAAAGGTGAGAGACTGTAGAGCCTCAGGAGAAAGGTGAGAGACTGTAGAGCCGCAGGAGAAAGGTGAGAGACTGTAGAGCCGCAGGAGAAAGGTGAGAGACTATGAGCCTCAGGAGAAAGGTGAGAGACTGTAGAGCCTCAGGAGAAAGGTGAGAGACTGTAGAGCCTCAGGAGAAAGGTGAGGGACTGTAGAGCCTCAGGAGAAAGGTGAGAGACTGTAGAGCTTCAGGAGAAAGGTGAGAGACTGTAGAGCCTCAGGAGAAAGGTGAGAGACTATGAGCCTCAGGAGAAAGGTGAGAGACTGTAGAGCCTCAGGAGAAAGGTGAGAGACTGTAGAGCCGCAGGAGAAAGGTGAGAGACTGTAGAGCCTCAGGAGAAAGGTGAGAGACTGTAGAGCCTCAGGAGAAAGGTGAGAGACTGTAGAGCCTCAGGAGAAAGGTGAGAGACTGTAGAGCCTCAGGAGAAAGGTGAGAGACTGTAGAGCCGCAGGAGAAAGGTGAGAGACTGTAGAGCCTCAGGAGAAAGGTGAGAGACTGTAGAGCCTCAGGAGAAAGGTGAGAGACTGTAGAGCCTCAGGAGAAAGGTGAGAGACTGTAGAGCCGCAGGAGAAAGGTGAGAGACTGTAGAGCTTCAGGAGAAAGGTGAGAGACTGTAGAGCCTCAGGAGAAAGGTGAGAGACTGTAGAGCCTCAGGAGAAAGGAAAGGTGAGAGACTGTAGAGCCGCAGGAGAAAGGTGAGAGACTATGAGCCGCAGGAGAAAGGTGAGAGACTATGAGCTTCAGGAGAAAAGTGAGAGACTGTAGAGCCTCAGGAGAAAGGAAAGGTGAGAGACTATGAGCCTCAGGAGAAAGGTGAGAGACTGTAGAGCCTCAGGAGAAAGGTGAGAGACTGTAGAGCCTCAGGAGAAAGGTGAGAGACTGTAGAGCCTCAGGAGAAAGGTGAGAGACTGTAGAGCCGCAGGAGAAAGGTGAGAGACTGTAGAGCCGCAGGAGAAAGGTGAGAGACTGTAGAGCTTCAGGAGAAAGGTGAGAGACTGTAGAGCCTCAGGAGAAAGGTGAGAGACTGTAGAGCCTCAGGAGAAAGGAAAGGTGAGAGACTGTAGAGCCGCAGGAGAAAGGTGAGAGACTATGAGCCGCAGGAGAAAGGTGAGAGACTATGAGCTTCAGGAGAAAAGTGAGAGACTGTAGAGCCTCAGGAGAAAGGAAAGGTGAGAGACTATGAGCCTCAGGAGAAAGGTGAGAGACTATGAGCTGCAAGAGAAAATGGGCACTCACGGCATGCCAGGCTGTTGTCTTTATCTCCGCTAACATCTGCTTCTGCCTGACTCGTTCTTCCTCCAGGCTCCAGTAGAAACTCCAGGAGTTCTCAGCTGGACAGCCATGAGAGCTGGGAGTCCCGGGGCCCGGACCGAAGCCTGGAGCGAGGGTCAGACCGGGACCGCTACGACTCGGACCGCCGAGACCAGAGGGCGGACCAGAGGGGAGACCAAAGTCGAGACCAAAGTCGAGACCAAAGTCGAGACCAAAGTCGAGACCAGAGAGTGGATCAGGGACGAGACCAAGGACGAGACCAGGGGCGAGACCAGAGGGCGGACCAGGGACGAGACTCCTCCTACGACCGCAGAGGGGGGCACCAGGAGCGAGAGCGCAGAGACCGAGGTGAGACCAGAACCAGCACACGATTCCTCTGAGGCTTCGTCAGCTACTCCTCAAACAGCTACTCCTTAAACAGCACGACTACACGAGGGCTTTTTCTTCAGGATATATAGTCTAACATAACAAACTTTTTTCTGGTTTCTTTTTCTCTAACATATCGCTGTTTGGAAGAGGTTTGCACATGTACAATATCGGCTTTAAAAATCGGGCAAAATATGGGGAAATTTGGGAACCTCTTACCACCCGCCTGAACCAAATGCATTCTGTCCTCTTTGGCTATTATATAGACCTGTGTAACAGCTCATTTGAAATGTATTTTTATTTTTTTCAATTTTTGTCACTTTTTTGTTTAATTTTTGTCACTTTTTTGTTTAATTTTTGTTACTTTTTGGTTGAGTTTTTGTCACTTTTTGGTTGAATTTTTGTCACTTTTTTGTTGCGTTTACATCCTTGTTTTCTTATTTTTTGTGGCTGTTTTGGTGCTTTTTTCCCAAGAAGTTTTTTGATTGGGGTAAAGCCAAACTGGAGAAAATGGAATCCGTTCAGGTGGGAGTTAAGAGGTTAAGGAAACATTGTGCAATAATGAGAGAAATTAAAGAAAAAATCGTGAACAAATGGGGGGAAAATTAGGAAATTAGGAAAAACAAAATGGGGGAAATAAGGGAAAAATATGAAAAAACGATTGGAAAAAATGTTGGAAAAAAAATAGATTTGGAAAAAAAATGGACGGGAGAAGTGAGGAAAAATATGGAGAAAAAAAAATGAGTAAAAAATTAAAACAAATTGTGGGGGGAAAATGTTGAAAGTGTACATTGAAACGTTTGCATGAATAAGCAGCTTGGTGTTTGTAAAAGACTCTTTGACTAAATGTTGGTCTCGTTTGATTCCAGACCAGAGAGCGTCTCCTCCAAACCGCCACCAGAGCCGCTCGGACGACAGCGAGAGGGAGCGGGACGACCGTCGGGGGGAGAGGGACGACCGGCGGGACAGGGAGAGGGAGAGGGAGCAGCGAGAGCAGAGGGAGCGAGACAAGGAGCGAGAGGCGGAGCGAGAGCGAGCCCGGGAGAGGGAGCAGCGAGAGAGGGAGAGAGAGCAGAGAGAGAGGGAGAGAGAGAGGGAGAGGGAGCGGGAGGAGAGGGAGAGAGAGAGGGAGAGGAGGGAGAGGGAACAGAGGGAGCAGCGGCAGAGGGAGTGGGACGATCGAGAGCGGAGGGAGAGGAGGGAGGAGGTGAGAGACGAGAGGGGGGAGAGGGGAGGAAGAGAGGAGAGGGGAGTCAGGGAGGAGAGGGGGGTGAGAGAGGAGAGGGGAGCGAGAGAGGAGAGAGGGGTGAGGGAGGAGAGGGCAGTACGAGAGGAGAGGGGAGTGCGCGACGACCGCAAGAACAGGTGAGGCCTGAGCTTCATCCAGTGCTTTCCCACAATGCTTCATTCACACATGTCCACGTCGCACGAAAGATAATCCAAATATGGTCATTTCCTTTGTAAGGTGTATTCAGACCAGAACAGTCCTTTGCTCCGCTTGTTTGTTCCGGATCAGAGGTCGAACTTTTTTTTCCGTTTGGTGCAGTTCGTGTTCAGACTGTACTTTTTGCCAGAGAACTATATTTTGTGAACACGTGTGACAATCGAGGCTCCCACTGGACAGCAAGGACCACAACAAATGAAATAAAAATGAAAATTTGACGCTTACTATAATAATAAAAGAAACGTGAGAGGCTAAACCACTCACCTTTAACCTCAGCTTCACCGGAGCAGCTGGAGGAAGAGGAGTTTTGTGTGCATGAAGGGTCGTCTGAGCTGTTTGTTTCCATTATGTCCACGGGACAAACTGTTGGTCTTGATCCACTTTTCTTTAATGCGTCTCGTACTTTCATTTAAGTTTGGCAAAGTTTTTTCCACTTTGACACCGCGGCTGTTCAGGAGACGCTCGAAGACGCTCGAAGCCTCTGCTTCATTTTCTCGTTAAACACGAACACATTTCTGTGTGTCTTTTCTCACAGTTGTGTTTGTGCATCTGCCCAAATATCCAGGAGGCTCCAGGTCTGTCCACGGATCATTGTTTGTAGCATCCATCCAGTATTAGCGTTAGCAGCCGCGAAGGGATAACTTTTCCCACGGTGCCTTGCTACGGTGGCTTGTTAAGCCCAAAAAGGCGCATGTTTCCCGCAGTTGTTTCGGATCAACAGTGGTTTATATTCACACCTGGAGCGAACTGGACCAGAGTTCGTTTGGAAGCCGGACCGAGACCACCTGAAAAAGTGGGTCTCGGTTCTTTGATCCGCACCAGGATTCGTTTGTTGTTTCACACCTGAATAAAAAATCCGGAGCAGCGTCAAAACAAACCCTGATCCGTTTAAAGTGGAGCAAACAGTGCAGGTCTGAACACACCCTAAGAGACAGCAGCGTCTAATGTATTCAGATTGATATAATTGAATTTTGATATTTACTTTATATGTAAAAATATGTATTGAATGTTCAAACGCTGCTTTGATAAAGAACACACAAACAAACCTTTTATTAAAAATCTAAACCAGATCCAAACACACACGTTTAAGCCTGGCTCTGAACATGAACGTCTCCCTCGCAGCCGTAAGAGACACCGCGGCGTGGACAGCAGCCCGAGCCCCCGCCCCTCGCCTAAACGAGCGCCCCGTGACCCCAGCCCCAACGACAGCGACGGCTACCGCAGCAGCGAGGAGAAAAGTGAGCGCCCCATTGGTCGAGGGAAGACCAAGCCCCTCCCACCCAGCCCCCAGTGCCCGCCTCCATCTGACAGTAGGGAAAAAACCACCACATTTACCTCTTTACCTCTTTACCTTTACCTCCCGTCCCTTTGCTTTGAACGCCTGGCCTTCAGGAAACGCATTTTCTGTATTTTATTTGCAATAAAAACGGGGCTCTTGGGGGCCCCCTGGTGGCCTCGGGGCCCTAAGCAGCTGCTTGGTCTGAGTATGGACCGGCCCTTAGTCCACCACCTTTACCTCTTTACCCCTTTCCCCCTTTACCTTTTCCTCTTTCTCTTTCTCTTTACCTGGTTTAAAATCAACACGATTCATCTTTCCTGATATGATCTAATCTTTTGATGCTTCACTCTGATCTAACGCAGTATTCTTACATTTATTTAATATAATGAAATGTATTAATATATATCTCCTGCAGGTGATAAGCACCGCCTCCTGAGTCAGGTGGTGCGGCCTCAGGACCCGCCCCTCCGCTCCCCGACCCGAGCCCCGCCCTTCGAGGACAAACCCCCGCACTGGAAAGAGGAGGAGCGCCGCGGAGTCGCCGACAAACGCGCCCGCCACGAAGAACCGGAAACACGCGTGAGAGCGAGCGAGCGGCGAGGAGAGCACGTGGTCGAAACGCCGCCGGAGAGGATCCGACCACGGGAGCAGCGCGAGGCCGGGTGGGTGACGGGCGCTGAGATTTAGTTAAACTGATGTAAAATGAGGAGTAGAGTCTGAATATAAATCTCTTAAAGGGGGGTATTCTGCAAAATTGACTTTTTCAAGCTTTCCATCATGTTATTATGTCACTCCCTCATTAAAAACATGGCTGAAGTGTTGCCTTGGCACATTCACGTATTTTTGAGTAATCTGTAAAAACTCTGATGGCGGCCATTTTAGGGATAGGTTTGCCTGAGTCCTCCTAGGAACGCCCCCACCTCCTGGAGACGCCTCCGAGCTTTCGTCACCAGCCGAGTAACCAACCACTGCTCCTCAGCAGAACCCCCTCCCCACTGATGCCACAGACAGCGTGTGGAGGGGGCGTGTCTAAAGGCTCAGAGGTTCTTAAAGAGACAGAGGCCTATTTCAAGACATTCACTACAGCCATTTTGAGAGAGACATTTTATACAAGGCAGTTATTCTAATTTACTGCATTTACAGACAACAGAAGGTTTGTCATCATTGTAGTGAGATATAGACTGGTGCTATGGGACTGGAAAAAGCAGAATGCCCCCTCTTTAAACCTGTCCCTCGTGTCTCCTCAGTAAATCTCCGCCGCCGCCGCCGAGCGTGGACGACAGCGGCTCGCACGACGAGTCCAAGAAGAAGGGGAAGGCACAGAAGAAGGCGCTGAAAAAGGGCCGCAAAGACGAGGACACGGCCGCCAAAACCGGAGCGGGTCTGAGCCAGGACTCGTCCAACTCGGACCAGCTGTCGCCGCGCAAAGGCGTGAAGAAGAAGACGCTGGAGCGCAAGAGGAAGAGGGGCGAGCGCGACTCGGACGCTTCGGACGACGACCTGCAGAGCAAACGGAAGAGGGGCCCGCGGACGCCGCCCGCCATGAGGCAGGAGCTCAAAGCCGCGTCGCCCGGACCCAAAATGGACAACTTCAGCGACTGGTCCGACGAGGAGGTCATCGACCGGCTGGAGACGCTCCCGGAGCGACGGCCGGGCGGAGGCCGGGCGGGGCGCGAGCGGGACAGAGGTAAAACATTATTATTATCACGCAGTACTGACGCATTCGCACTTTTCTACAGAGTCAGACTGTTTCTGTTTGACCACGGTGATAAATAATAGTGATAAATGTTTCCAGCGCTGGAGCGAGTGGTGAACCCTCCGCCGCTGCTGTCCCAGGAGCCGCCGATGCTGATCCCCAGTTTGGCGCCGCAGCCTCTGATGTCGCAGTCGCTGCTCCGCAAACTCCCAGGAGCCGACCTGCAGCCGGCGAGGAGTCTGGGAGGAGTCCAGGGGAGGGGGCGGGACAGGAGGCCGCGCTCCCCGTCCAACGAGACCCAAGGCCGGGAAGACCCACAGAGGAACCGGAGAGGCCGAGGCCCGCCCCCACCGCCACCGGGGAACCCCAGGGAGAGGCCGGACGCAGGAGGAGGAGGAGGAGGAGCCGAGAGGAAGTCCAGGATCGACCAGCTGCGGCGAGGAGAGCCCAGCCGCAGCACCTCCTCCGGTAAACACAATCAGCACTTAAACTCTGTCAGAGGAAAAAACAAACAAGATTTATCCAGGAAGTGACTGGTCTTTCTCACGCTTACTCATTCACAAATACTGACATGTTTGATATCTGAACTCGCGCTCGCTCCTCCTCAGATCGCCAGGACTCGCGCAGCCACAGCTCACGCCGCAGCTCCCCGGACTCCGAGCGCCAGGGCCGGTCCAGGTCCAGGGCCGGGTCGTACGACTCCCGCGAGAGAGGAGACCGGGACCGTGAGAGGGAGGGCTTCGACCGCAAAGACCCCAGAGCCCCGAGTCTGCAGAGCCAACCGCCACATCCTCACCTCCTGCAGCAGCCGCCTCCACAGGTACTACACCCTCTACATCCTCACCTCCACAGGTACTACAGCCTCCACAGGTACTACAGCCTCCACAGGTACTACAGCCTCCACAGGTACTACAGCCTCCACAGGTACTACACCCTCCACAGATACTACACCCTCCACAGGTACTACACTCTCCACATCCTCACCTCCACAGGTGTCATTAGAGGAGGACGATATAGAGCTCCACAGTCCCGCCTCCTCTCCGGTCCGGAAGTAAAACTCCCGTTGCTTTGAGACCGTATTGATTTGGAATAAAGTCTTTAACTCCGTAACTCCGTCCTCTCGGGCTGAATCCAGCTCTGTGGTTCTAAAGCGACCGCAAAGTCAGACGCAGGTGAAAAAAGCACGTCTGAGATCCATCTAGAGTACGAAAAAATACAGTTTAACTGCGAGCCTTCGTCCCAGAACTACATTACCCAGGATGCTCAGGAGTCCCATGATCTACTACGAGGCTTTTGATTGGTGGAGCTTCATGTATTTATTTATTGTAATGTAGAAAACATATTATAAACTATGTATTCAAACATAATGCAGGCAGATAGTTGAAGAAAAACGTCAGACGGATCAAAAAAATGTTCCCAACGATCCAATTAAACGAACCACCGATCATTTTGATTCCAATTAGCAGATTCAGATTGTTTAATAGTGAAATAATCTAGAACTTTTGTTCTGCAAAGAAACAGAAACTGGCCGTGTTTGCTGAAAACCTGGTTGCCTTGACCAGCGGGCGCGATGTTGCAATGGCTCTAGGGATACGGAGTTTCTATAGTCAGGAAGTGAATGATGTCACAGCCTTGTACCTTTGCCTTTTCTTCAACATGTCGTCTTATTTATGGATTGAAATGAAACATTTTATGGTCATGAATTGCTACACAGCTGCTTTTGTGGTGACGTTAAACTCTTAATATTTTAATTTTTGGAAAATCGACGGTCGTGGTCAGGGATTTTTTGCTTCCGGAGCAACAAGACCGCAAGGGGCAAGACTGTGGAGGTCTATAACAGGGCAATATAATATTACACAAAGTGAACACTAGTGGCCCCAAGAATGTCCCTGTGGCACTCCCATGGTGCACTCTCTCAGTTGGTCCTCTTCCTCTCCTGTGTTGCAGCAGCTGCAGCAGAGGGACTGGGAGCCCGAGCCGCGGGAGTGGAGCGGGGCCCGCGGGAGAGAACCTCTGCTGCACCGGCCGCCCCGAGACCGCCTGGACCTCCCGCCCCACAGGGGGGAGAGGGGGGAGAGAGACAGGGGGGACTTCGAGCCCCTGCTGCCCAGAGAAGCCTTCAGCCCAGAGCCAGACAAACCGGCCAACCACCAGAGCGTGGAGACCAGGGAGACGAGAGAGCTGAGGGAACCCAGAGAGACGAGGGAACCCAGAGAGCTGAGGGAACCCAGAGACACCAGGGAACCCAGGGAACCCAGAGAGCAAAGGGAGACGAGGGAGCAGAAGGCCGACAGTCTGGACGGTAAATACTCTGACTTCCGCTCACATAAACATCTGCCTGCAGGCGTTTATTTAAACCAGATCTGTCACAGCACAAGCTTCGTCTACAATAGAACTATTTATTTCATGTTGAGCCCTGGACGACCTCAACATTCAAAGGCAACATAAAACTGTATAAAAGATGAGACTTTATTGATCTCACAATTCGGGGATATAAGGATTACTTCATCAAAAATGGCTGTAGTTGTGAAAAGAACTGATAAAGTCGTCCCTGTGATGAATTGTGATGTCACTTTGCACATCTCCTCAAGATTAGAAACAACACGGTCCAGACGTACAGAAAGGATGATCTCACACCCCAGTGCTTCTGTTCTGCCTGTTCACGCCCCCTCAGGCTCTTTACTTTACACTTTCTGTGATTCCAGGAGAGGACGAGGGTAAAGAGGACGACGCCCAGTCAGTGACCTCGGGCGGCGAGGTCTACGAGCCAATCAGTGACGACGAGCTCGACGAGATCCTCAACGACAACCAGAAGAAAGAGGAGCAGACGGAGGAGGAGCGAGACAAAGGTGAGGAGGAGGAGAGAGGAGGAGCGAGACAAAGGTGAGGAGGAGGAGGAGGAGGAGCGAGACAAAGGTGAGGAGGAGCGAGACAAAGGTGAGGAGGAGGAGGAGGAGGAGGAGCGAGACAAAGGTGAGGAGGAGGAGCGAGACAAAGGTGAGGAGGAGGAGCGAGACAAAGGTGAGGAGAAGGAGGGAGACAAAGGTGAGGAGAAGGAGGGAGACAAAGGTGAGGAGGAGGAGCGAGACAAAGGTGAGGAGGAGAAGGAGGGAGACAAAGGTGAGGAGGAGCGAGACAAAGGTGAGGAGGAGGAGCGAGACAAAGGTGAGGAGGAGGAGCGAGACAAAGGTGAGGAGGAGGAGGAGCGAGACAAAGGTGAGGAGGAGGAGGAGGGAGACAAAGGTGAGGAGGAGGAGCGAGACAAAGGTGAGGAGGAGGAGCGAGACAAAGGTGAGGAGGAGGAGGAGGGAGACAAAGGTGAGGAGGAGGAGGAGGGAGACAAAGGTGAGGAGGAGGAGGAGCGAGACAAAGGTGAGGAGGAGGAGGAGGGAGACAAAGGTGAGGAGGAGGAGCGAGACAAAGGTGAGGAGGAGGAGCGAGACAAAGGTGAGGAGGAGGAGAGAGGAGGAGGAGCGAGACAAAGGTGAGGAGGAGGAGGAGGGAGACAAAGGTGAGGAGGAGGAGAGAGGAGGAGGAGGGAGACAAAGGTGAGGAGGAGGAGGAGCGAGATAAAGGTGAGAAATAGAGATGCACAATAATGGAAATGTAAAGCGATACAATGAGTCAATAATGAGTTTTGGGTTTGAGTCTCCGCCTTTCTAAAAGCTCAGGGTTTTTCCATCTGAGCAGCTCCATCTCTGTCAAAAACAATAGAATAATAATTTTACCACAAAAGTGGTGGAAGTCTGTCGTTTTATTTAAAACGCCTGTAAAAGTGCCAAAACAATCGTTCTGTTTCATAAAATAAACGTTTGTAACAATAAATAAATTCAGATTAAAAAAAACAGAAAAACACACATATCTGCAGCTGCAGCGCCTGACGTCACGCAGCGCGGAGGAAGTCGTGGCTTCTGTCCGAATCGCCAACAGAATCACTGACTATATAGTGACTATATAGTGACTATATAGTGACTATATAGTGACTATATAGTGCGGGCCTATGTAGTGAATGAGGGGTTAGGGGCGAGGGTGGACATTCGGACACAGCCAAACTCTCGGACGTTCCTCTGGTGACGCCATGTTGGATCTGTTTCTGAAACCGTCCTGTCTCCCTCAGGTCCTCTGGACGTGATCGACGTGGACTGGTCGTCTCTGATGCCCAAACAGAAGGCGGAGCCTCGGGCGGCGGGCGCGGCCCTGCTCCGCTTCACCCCGGGGGCGGTGCTGCTCAGGGCGGGCGTCTCCAAGCGCCTGGCCGGGCCTCAGCTCCTGGAGCAGGTCCGAGAGGTCTGCAGGAAAGAGCTGGAGCATCCCAAAGGTGAAGCAACAAATCGTTAAGAAGATCTGCACATTTATATCTTACGACATCTTATACTTTATCTCAAATGTCAACAAATGTGTTTTGGGGAAAGGTTCTGGTCAGACTATATTCCATAGTATTTGGATATTAAACTGTCATTAAAAAGCCTTAGCTCCGCCCTCCTGCTGTTCTAAACCCTCCATTCCCATTGGTTCCCGCAGACGCAGAGAAGCTGTTCGAACACGACCTGGGCGCGCTGAACCGAGCGGCTCACCGGCGCCGCGTGGAGAGGGCGGGGCTTCTCACTAACCTGGGCCCCTGCTGCAAAGCCCTGTGCGCTCGCAGAGACTTCAGCATCAGGAGGCAGCTGCTCAAGAACGACAAGGTCAGGGTTCATCTAGACCAACTTTATCACCACTCGCACGTCCGCAACTTCTTCTTCCTCTTGATTATATCCACTACAAGGTCATATTGAAATGGCTGTTTAAAAAAAGGTGCAAAAACTGGGGAGAAAAATTGTAAAAATCTGGTAAATAATGTGGAAAAAAGGGTTAGAAATTTAGAAAAAAGCGGCTTTAAAACATTTTGAGGAAAAGCACGTTTCCTCCCACTCTGTGTTTTTTCCTCTAACTCCTCTCTGTTCCCTCAGGGCCTGACCAAGCAGTACCTGTCCACTCCGGTGGTGGATAACGAACTCTTCCAGATGAGCGTGCGCCTGTTCAAAAGAGCCGTATCGGGCGCGGCCTCAGGAGCCGACAGACCCGCTGTGGAGCCGGGGTCGGAACTCGCCAAAACAGATCCCGCTCCAGCCCCGGTCCCGGTCTCGGTCTCCTGAACAAAGACCAGACCACGGTTTAAACTGTTCGACTGGAAGCGCTTTTTACTAAACTGTTCACGCGAGAAAAGGGGAGATTTACGGTTACGGCGACACGCTGCAGGTGAAACACTAATGACCAGTTTATTCCAAATCTTTGTTACTAACATGTCACAGAATAAAACCACACATTCTGAACATTATTTACATTTGGGTTTTGTCCATTTTTACTCCTAAAACGCCTTATTTTTAGATGAAAACTCACCTGCAGCGTCTGGCCTGACTTGTTCTTGTTTTATATTGTGCGTGTCTAAAGTATTTCGGACGAGCCGTGGATGTTTTCGACCCCATTGACTTAAAAACGAGGTGATTCCGACAGTAGAACTTCCCCCAGAGAGAAAACTCAGTCCCTGAAGACCTGGTGAGTTCACTCTTTAGACAGGATTCCAGAGCATGATTCAGACCACGTGAACTGACTTTGATTTGGCAGCGGTGTGATTTACAGAGACGTTTGAACGCACCGTGTTTTAGAGAAGCTTTTTAAACGTATGTCGCATCTGTTTTCTGTTTCTGTGCATTAAACGGTTGGTGTTGAAACTGGACTCGTGTCTTTCTTTTGTCTTAATGATGTATAAAAAACTAAGGACGGGACTTTACCAGTGAACGTCTCGCTGACTCTTGAACCTGCGGTGAGTCGGCCGCTGCGCTGTGGTGAAGGAATGTACAGAGCCAGAACAAAACATACACATGATTATTGCAATATATATATATATATATATATATATATATATATATATTAGCCAGGTGACTGAGCCCCGCCCATCAATTAGCATAACCATGTGTGCTTTTCTGTGCATGTTATTAATGTGTAAATAATACACATAATCACGTTTTTCTTTGTTTCAACAATAGATCTTACACAAGTGAGCGTGTCTTTCTTTTTTTTGTCACTTTTTCATTGTGTTTTTGTCACTTTTTTTGTTGCGTTTCATTCTCGTCACTATTTTTTATGCTCTTTATTCATCTTTTAAATTTGGGTGAAGCCAAACTTGAAAAAATGAAATAAAAAGAAATGTCCTTAGAGACGCCGCGCCGCCATCTTGGTCCGGCAGATGTTATAATGCAGCCAATGTAATGTAATGGAACTGATAAAACCCATCATAACAACACGTGCACGTGTGATCATAAAGATTAAGGATTGCTACTAGTCAGTTGGATGTTTCTGCAATATTCTAGCCACATAAAAAAAAAAAAAACATGTATACAGGCCAGGACCTGTAATTGACCCATACAAACAGCAGATGGCAGCCTTGACATCAACATGGCTTGCGTTATGAAAGGTAATGACTGTTCTTTGACTAAAACAGTCCCAAACTGCACAGAAATGTTTTCTCTGTGAGCCGTAAAGCTCCTGCTTCAAACCCCATAGTAACGCTAACGATGCTAATGATGCTAATGATGCTAACGAGGCTAACGAGGCTAACGAAAAGTGAAGGCAGCTACAGTACGGAGACGTGAGACATATTTCAGGGTATTTATAAACTGTTCTGTGGTTTCTTTACCATGTACATGTCATAAGATGATGTTTAATGTCCATTACATGTGTGTTTATGACTCAGACCCATGAAAAGCCCAAACTTGAACGTGACTTAGCATTAGCATGTAACTCGGACGACACTTTTAAACGCTAATTTGTATCTAGAATAAATTATACAAAGGTCAGTGCATTTATTAACGATTTCTAACGAGGCTTTGACCTCCTCTGAATGTGGTCGATGGGTCGACAACAGCTGAAAACATCTGAATCGTTCATAATTTGAGCTGTTTGGTGGCTAATGCTAACGGCTATAGGGAAAATACACTGAGGAGGCTAATGGAACCTGGAAAGTATACGGAGTAGCTTCTTTGCTAACTGTCCGCATGCGTAAGGATTGAATGACGCTTCTCCTTTTTATTTCTATGGCTAAGAAGCTCATTTATAATACTAATAATAATACAAAATAAATAAATAAATAAATAAATAAAAAAGAAGCTGATTTATGAACACGCGCCGGACCAAGATGGCGGCGTGCCGTCCGTTTGAGGCGGTTCTGTAGTCCTGTTGCTGGGTTGCAGGTGACATCACAGCATTCTTTTCGTTTTTGAGGAAATTTTTGAAAATATCCTCAAAGACAAAATGATTTTTCCTCTATATAATAGTATAGGCCTTTAGAACACTGTGATGTCACCTGCAACCCAGCAATTGTTTGAATGGGCTGTTGTTTGTTACCCATGTCATTACACATGTCATTACACATGTCATTACCAATGTTAGCCATGTCATTACCCATGTAATGCCATGTTTGAGCTAAACCTAAAGCTAAATAAACTAGAAGAGCTTCTACAACATGTTCTCGTCTGCAGTACGTTTAACTTAGATCAGGATTATTTCCCCAAATGTGAACATAAATGTGTGAAATTCAGCACAAAGTTAACATGGATTATTGACAGTACTAAGATGAGATAAAATAATCCTTTATGGACCATCCAGACCATTTGTGTTTATATCGGACTTTTGCCTCCATAGGCAGGTTATCGTCATCACAATCCGACAATTACTAAATACTAAATTAGTAAATAGATCCTCTCAAATCCAATGACGACCACTCAGTGCAGTGTTTTAACCTCTGCTTGTTTTCTGAGTGACACGTTGAGCCGTATTCACTTTGTTCTGTTTTTCATGTGGACCTGCAGCCGGTTTTAATCCCACTCTGTCCTAACGGTGAGTTGAAAGCTGAGGTTATTTGGGTTAAACAAAGATCAGACCTCATTTTTTGACCATTTCAGGCAGAAATGCAAGAATTTTGGGTTTACATTTTTCTTTTTCCTGCAGAAAGGATCCGATGGGAGGAGGAGGAGGAGGAGGAAGAAGAGGAGGTGGAGGAGGAGGAAGTGGATGTTCACCCTGTGTCTGCAGAGGTTTCCCCTACCACTAAAAACATGTAAAATAGGTGTTGCCTATTTCTCATAATGGAGAAATTCACTTGTTACTTTCAGCTCTAAAACACTCAGGGTGCAGACAGGAAATGTGCAGTTAGATCACAAACAGAGGTGTCCTGATCTACAGAGACTAACAGAGACTTCAAGGGGAAACATGTATAATAAGTATATACAGTAAAATGAATAAAAGAACCTAAACAGACTCTAGTAAAGATGTCAGTGTCAGTGATAAACTTTGCTTAACCTTTTTGTCAAATGAAACCTCTGACCTCGATAGACTATAGTGTTCTAATGTTGTAGACTCGGCCTCTGCAGGTGCCCCTGTTTGCTGTAGGGAGAAATGATACAGTTATGTTTAGAATGAGCACAAAACAGAGACATTTGAACTGCTGCCCTGACTTCATTATTCTGATTCTGATGACATGATGGCTGTCATAGGTGCAGATGTTAGCAGACATCTGTGGACACCTGCAGAACCCCAGCCTGATCCTCCATGTTAAGAGATACATGGGGACACAGTCTGTTGAAGCACATGTGAAACACATGCTAAAGCCTCTACATGCCTGTGAAACACACCAAAGGAGCTAAAGTTCTCCTCCTGCAGCCGTGGGTTAAAGGTGTGATGTTACAAACAGGAAGTTGAGTTGGTGCAGTTTCACCACAGACGCAGCAGCTCCTTCTGCGTCTCTAAGCGTCCTCGATGGCGTCTCGTTCAGGGATGGAGTCTCGCTCAGGGACGGCGTCTCGTTCAGGGATGGAGTCTCACTCAGGGATGGAGTCTCGCTCAGGGACGGCGTCTCGCTCAGGGATGGAGTCTCACTCAGGGATGGAGTCTCGCTCAGGGACAGCGTCTCGCTCAGGGGCGGCGTCTCGCTGGATCTTTGTCCAGGCCCTGATGACCTTCTGTCCCGGCTCTTGCTCGTCCAGCGTCTGCAACGTCTGCAACAGTGAGTCTCATTTACTCATAAAAACTCACATTAATGCTCACATTGATGTAACTGTAAATGTTCTCCCTGTTAACCTGCAGCGTCTTTAGTTATTTTAACCTCTGCCTCGACTTTACCCAAATCTAGAAGCTTTGAGAAAAAAGTGTCAAAAAAACAAGGTTGAAAACACAAGAGCGACAGAACGTGCTAGAATAAATGGGTTTATTTATCCAGGATTTAAGTCACCGATTGAAAATCTCAGATACGCTAAACTTTATTATTGCAACATAAATACAATATAAACATAACAGGCCTGCCCCCTTCTGTAAGAACAATTCAAGAGAACCTCCATCGTTGTGTCCAAGTAGGTCTTAGCTTTCAAATGAGCCATTAAACTCCAGTCCAGAAGCTTCTAGAGCCGGGGCTGAAACTGTGATGAATGACCAAAGTGAATGTGATGGTTGTAAATCTCGGCGTGCTGCAGTTTGTGACTCTGGAGGGTGAGATGTTCCACGTGGGTTTGCGTTCTCTCTTTCTACAGAGTGCGGTCAGAGCTCCGCCCCCTCAGGAAAATCTGCAGAAAAACACATATTTGATCATATTTCCAGGATTAAAGCTTTTACCCAAAGGTGGTGAATGTCACAGAGAAAAGAAACTGAGACGTTTATGAATCAGTTTGAATAATCAGCTTCTCCAGCTTTGACAGTGGGAGGAAAAGTCAGTGTTTCTGCATAAACTGCTCATGGTTTTGAATAAGATCAGACCACGTTTTATAACCGTGTCTGCTTAAACGAACACCACCAAACATTTACACTCGATCGTAGCATCCACAGGAGTAATAAGTAATAGTGGAGCCTCATTAACTTCCTCCAGATGTTTCCTGTTGTTCAGGTCAGACACAACCATCAGGGTGAATCTTGGACTCTTTAAACCTCTTTAATCCGGCCCTTCTGCTTAGAACCTGTGGCCCCTCACGATGTTTTTAATGATTTTGAAGATGATATTATGACACAAATGAGAGATCAAATGCCTGTGAATATTCTAAAAATGTGTGAAATGTCAATTCTTTCTCATATCTTCAAACAGAACCTGAACAATAATAATTACAGTAATACAAATAATTTGGGGGGAAATGTGGCTTAAAATAAGGAAAAAATGTGTGAAGAAATGGGGCAAAAATAAATGGGAAATACATTGGGGGAATATAGAAAATATTGAGGGGAAAAAATCTAAACAAAAAGAAAGAAAATGGGGAAAAATGATCATTTTATTTGAGCTGAAGCAACCAAGTCACTTCCTTTAATGCTGTCCCTTGACCAACAACATCAAAACTGTATTTTTCCTCCCAGTAACTACATTTAGAGACCAGTAGAACCTAATCACGTACATACAACGCTGGCATTTGTAGAAAATTGTGCTTTGCTTTGGGCTAAAATTGGCAGGTCCGGCCCCTTTTTACAATGAAGAAAATCGTCCCTTCACCACGAACTTTCCTATCCCTGCTTTAAACGGTTCTGCAGATTCCTGGATGTTTGGTGTGAATGGTTTTCTTGAGGTCACAGGGTCTGAGATGATTTCTTTCCTCGTTAGCCGACACTCTAGGGTTCTCTTTTACCTCATTAATATTCTGCTCTTGGAGTCTTTACAGGACATTTAGAGACCGGTTGTGAACTTTCCACACTGTCCTGTGAATGTTTACACGTTATGGTAATAATATTATAAGATGTGATGTTTGGGTCTAGTTTAAGCAGACACGGTTTACTCAAGATCAGGAGGAGAAGTTCCAAAGGGTGTCCTCACTTAATCCTCACAGTATATTATACATCAGGGGTAGGCCCGTTTTCTTGGCGGAGGGACGACTTTCTTTATTATAAACAGACCGAGGGCCGAAGCCGCTGATTATTAGCCCCAGGTAAAGCACAACATCGTGAGATAAGTGCTTGAATTAAAGTTCTTCTATGTTGAATTTGAGTCGGTTTGAACTAATCCAAGATACAAACGCTTTAGCGCCGATGAACAAGAATAAAACTTGGAATCAGACAAATAGTTGTTTTTCACTTGAAATGACACAAAATTATCTAAATTAAGAGAATAACGACGACTAGAGCTTTTATCTCATTCGAGACCAGACCAAATCTACTCAAACCTTAGATTTAATCTCTTAAAGCAGCACTAAGTAACGTGTTTACCTTAATAAATCCTTTCCGTAGTCCCTGTGGGGGTGATACAAGTGTTTATGGGATGATTGGAGGGTCTTTCATCTCCCCCTGGTGTCTCTGGCCACAAAACCATGTTTGCAACTAGACTGCCCCCGGTGCGGAGAAAGCAATACACACTAATGGAATCATGGAGAAGAAGCTAACATGCTAACGGGTAAGCTAACTGCGGGCTAACGTCACTTTAAACAGTTTTACAGCCAAGTTTGAGTGAAAAAAAATATTTCCATTGTATAATTGGATGCACAGTAACCCTCTCTCCCTTCGCCTTTCCTGTCGGCGTAGTGTAAAAAATCGTAACTTGCTACGACACCTGCAGTTGCGCTTATGGCCTCTAGGGGGAAGAGTTACTTAGTACTGCCTTAATTCAAGTAGATTTATACCATTTCTTCCTTAAAACGATCATTCTTTTTCCTGTGTACTTCTTTCAAAGGCCAGTGTTAGGACCTAACTGGTGCATTGACAGTATTTCTATGTATTTTTCTCCCATTTAGCCGCACTCATGTTAAAAGTACTCTGTGATTTGTGTAATAATGTTTCTCAAAATCATCTTGAGGGCCAGAGGTTCTGTACCGGAGGGCCGGATTTGGCCCCTGGGCCTGACGTTGCCTACCCCTGTTGTACATGTTTATATTGTACATGTTTTTGTTTGGTCCTCAGTGCCTGTTGTACATGTTTGTGTCCTCAGTGCCTATTGTACATGTTTGTGTCCTCAGTGCGGCTCCGCTCCGTCTGCCTCAGCCCGTCTGACCGGGTCTTCGTCCCGTGTCCGGCTCTGGACTCTGAGCGCTTCAGTTTGTCCCTGTTCCAGAACCACACCCGCCTCGCCACCTGGACCAATCAGAGCGCCCTGAGCCCCGCCCTGAGCCCCGCCCTGAGCCCCGCCCCCGCCGTGACCCTGACCAATCACAGCTCCAGCCTGGGCTTCACCCTGACCGTCTCTGACCAGGGCGGCTCCGGCCCGTACGTCTGCGTGGCCCAGAGGAAGTTTCCCCCACCGGTCCGGACGAGGAGCGGCCCCGAGGCTGTGATGGTGCTGATCCGAGGTCAGGACACGTGACACGCTTACAGGACACGCTTACAGGACACGTGACTCGCTTACAGGACACGCTTACAGGACACGTGACTCGCTCAGAGCATCTGAACTCTTCTCGCTCCTAACCCCTGAGTTCTTGTTCTTGTATAACCCGTTATATTAGACCTAACGTCCCTCTGTCCCTGCAGGGCGTGAGTGTGACCTCCCGCCGGCCCCGGGACCTGACGTTGTCCCGGTGAGCCTGGCGTGGGCGGGGTCTGTGGTGTGTCTGAGCGTCTACAGCCTCGTCTGCTCCGTCGTCTGTGTGTTGCTCTGGATCAAGGTCTGTGTTTGAATAAAGAAGAGCTCAGTTCTGCTCCTCTGTGACCCAGGGGTGAAAGGTCAAGAACATGTTTAGTTTGTGCCAATGGGAGCAATTTGTAGTTCAGTAAATAAAACATTAATGTTAGACCAGCTCTGAATGAACTGAGTATAAAAGTCCCTTGTGATTTAATAACAAAATAAAAAGAACAAACTGCCGGAGGAACAGCAGAGTTTCAGACATTTATATCCAGGGTGTCCGCGGGGTCTTAGAAAGTCTTAAAAAGTCTAAAGTTCGGCCTCTTTGGTCTTAAATCCAGGGTAAACTGGTCTTAAAAATGAACGTTCAACGACCCAATTATTTGCGCACAATTGAGTTTAAAAAGTCGCCAAATAAAGTGACAGAAGCAGCGATGAGGAGCCGCCGGTGCCGCTCATGGTCCGAGAGGGCGAAGCGACGCTGACGCTCTGGCCGCCGCCACAAACAACGTAAACTCAGCGATAGTGGAGCGAGGCAGAAGAACTCTCCTTCAGAGCTTTATCCTCCACAAACAAACCACTGAAGTCAGCAGAGTTTAGGATCCAGAACATGACCGAGGTGTGGCTGATGGATCCGTAATGCTGCTGTCGGGGGAAAGATACGTCCAGTATGAAACAACGTGGAGATAATCCTTCACTGTAAATATCCAACTCAAGGTCATGAACGGCATCATTCACAATAAAGTTTGTCCAAATGTTGGAAACACAAAGCGAACGCTCCTCTGCTCAGGGACAGAAGGAAAGAGAAAGTCCTGTTACTTTAGAAACACGTTTCTCACTTTGTTCATCAAAACATCTGACAAACAAGTTTAGAAAACATCAAACCCAGACTAGATTCTGGCCTAATAATAATATCATTAAAATAATGATGATCATTAATTAGTTGTAAAGTTGACAGTGTTTTGTTCTTTGCAAACGAGTGGAAAAACTGCTTTTATTTTTAGAAACAGTGAATGTTTAACCAGCTCAAGTATTACAAAGCATTTTAAATACACAAACTAAATATCTGTTGTTTTCTTTCATTCAGTCCATAATTGTGAGTAATTATTCAATCTCAATTTTCTTATTATGGGATAAGGTTCAAACTTGAATGGTTGTTAAAATGACTAATGTGAAAAATGAAGTTCTTACATTTGTACATCCCACTGTGAAATCAGAAACAACAGTTTGACTCTTGGATTTTCTTTACAGTCCGTTTATATATTGCGCGTTCAAAAACAGGTCTTATTTTAGAGATTTTGTGGACTTAAAAAGGTCTTAAAAAGTCTTAAATTTGACTTGTCCAACTCTGCAGATCCCCTGGTTTAATTTATAGGTATTTCCCCAAATGTCGATACAATAAGTGATATATATATGGCATGATTAATGAGTTATATAAAAGAACTGAGCTCTCTCTGTTTAAAATATATCTGGATTTATATAATATGGCTCTTAAACCCTGCTTGATCTGATGTTTCCAGGTGAAGTCGCGTCGCCCTGAGGCCGATATTATTTACGCCAACACCAAAGCTCCGCCCACAAACAAACCACGACGGAAACTGAAGGAGATCCACGTTCTGACGTAGTCCACGGTCCAGACGACTGCTCTGCCTACAGTCGTTATAATAAAGGACTTTAATCACACGCTGAGCTCCATCCGCTGAAAGGACTTTACAGGCTGAAACTGGACACAATAAAGACGGATTTTTCACTTATTTGATGATTTATTTTTGTCTTTCTATCTTCAAAAAGTGTTTTCTCTTTGAGTTTGAATAAATATTTGATAAACATTCAGACAAGAGCACTTTATTATTTACAGTTAGGTTTTCCTCTGGAGCCAAACTGCAGAACGTTTCATCCAGAATCAAACTCTTTTGTTTCCTTCCAGGAGGTTTGGTGTGGGCGTCTCCTCTGAATGTTCCGCAGTGCTGCTTTAAGTCTCTGCCGTCTCTGCCTGAGGCCGTTCGGCGGCTGCAGCTGAAGAGTCGGGGAAGATTCGCCGCCGGAGAAAGTCCACCCTGTCCTGCTCCGTCAGCGGGACCAGATCCTGCTCTGGAACCTGCAACATCAGAGACGGGTCACGTGACGGACCCTCGGACCACTAACTCTAACTAGATTTAACCTCTTAACCCCCTCCATTGTCTCCAGCTTGGCTTTACCCAAATCTAAAGCTTCAAAGCGACGGAAACGAGGCTGAAAACACAATAGAAAGGTGACACAGCTCAGGGAAGACATTTCGTCGGGACACTGACCAGCAGGGGGCGGTATCCCAGGACCCTCAGGTGCCGCAGCTTCAGGGCGAGGTGTCCTCTGGGGCGGGACGTCCCGAAGCAGAAGGTGGAGGCGGGGGCGCACAGCACGGCCACGCTGCCACAGAAGGAAAAGTGAGGAAAGTGTGGATGAAGGGATCGAATCATGCGTCAGTATTTATGAGACTTTCTCCAAAACGATGGTGAGACATTTTCACAAACGTCAGAAATCTGTAAGAATGTGCGGCAAACATGGACGTCGACATTGGCCGGTCACGCAAAAGATTATCGTCCTGAACAAATGACAAAACTATTTACCCCTATTTTTTTTCCACTTATTTCCTCAATTTCTCCTCATTTCCACCTGAAATCACGTGGCATCTCGGGCACCGCACTCCTCTGGCTCACCTCATACCTCTCCCACCGTCATCACTTCGTCTCTGTCAACAACTGTTACTCCCACACTTCCCCCGTCACCCGCGGTGTCCCCCAAGGCTCCGTGCTCGGCCCCCTCCTCTTCACCATCTACATGCTTCCCCTCGGTCAGATCATCCGCCACCATGGACTCCACTTCCACTGCCACGCCGACGATACCCAACTCTACATCTACACCAAATCCATCCCCCCGGTTATCCTCTCCACCATCACTGACTGCATGTCCCATATCAAAACCTGGACGGACAACAACTTCCTCAAACTCAACAGCAATAAAACAGAACTCCCCAAATCTCTCCTCCCCTCTGCCCAGAACTTTACCCTCTGTACGCAACCTCGGCATCATAATGGACTCCACCCTCTCATACAAAACACAACATCACTAAAACATCCTTCTTCCACCTCCGCCCCTCCCTTACCCAGTCTACAGCTGAAATCCTCAGCCACGCTTTCATCACTTCCAGACTCGACTCCTGCAACTCTGGAACTCACTCCCACAGCCCGTCAGAAACTCGGACTCACTGCCAACCTTCAAATCAGTATCAAAACCCACCTGTTCAAACTAGCTTTTTCCTAAACCCCCTTTTTGTTTTGTTTTATCCCCATGTACAGCGTCTCTGAGTGTCCAAAAAAGCGCATACAAGTTTGAAGTATTATTTATTATTTATTATTTGTCCTAATTTCCTGCAATTTCTCTCAATGTCCTCCCTCACATTTCCCCCATTTCTTTTTGCAGAGAAACTCGCGATAGTAAATCCTCACATCCTCTTCCATCGCTCTGACCCTGGGGTTTCCAGAATGACGAACTCTCCGACGCTGAAGTCTTTACGTCCTTCATAAACTCTTACCTTTGGCTTTTTGCTTCCACAGAACTCTCGTCCAAACCGCTCTGTTTCTGGGTTAAAACGGCGTCTACAGAATCAGAAAAGTGATGTTTCAGCCATGACAACACGAAATAATGAGAAAACAAGTAAGAAACAGATGCTAACAAGTAAAATGTGTAGTAAATAAACTCCTCCTTTAACCCCTTAACTCCCACCTGAACCGAGAACATTTTCTCCAGTTTGGCTTTACCCCAATCCAAAAGCTTCTGGAAAAAAGCTGTGAAAACATCGATAGAACTGAGACGAAAACAATGATGAAGATGTGACAAAAAAGTGAGAAAATTTGACAAAAATGTGACAAAAAATGTGACAAAAAATGTGACAAAAAAATGACCAAAATGTGACAAAAAAAAGACAAAAAAAATGTCAAAAATGTGACAAAAAAAGGAAAAAAAAATGACCAAAATGTGACAAAAAAATGTCAAAAATGTGACAAAAAAAATGTCAAAAAAATGTCAAAAATGTGACAAAAAATGTGACAAAAAAAGGGGAAAAAAATGACAAAAATGTGACAAAAAAAAGACAAAAAAACAAAACTGAGACGAAAACAATGATGAAGATGTGACAAAAAAGTGAGAAAATTTGACAAAAATGTGACAAAAAATGTGACAAAAAAAGACAAAAAAAAATGACCAAAATGTGACAAAAAAAAGACCAAAAAAATTGACCAAAATGTGACAAAAAAATGTGACAAAAAAAAGTCAAAAATGTAACAAAAAAAAGACTAAAAAATGTCAAAAAAAATACAAAAATGTGACAAAAAATGTGACGTAAAAGTTACAAAATGAGTTGATCTTAGCTTTCAAATGAGGTGTTACACTGGCCTACAGGATTTGGGTAAAGCTGAACTGGAGACAATGCAGTTGAGGCGGGAGTTAAGAGGTTAAACAGATGAAGTGAGCTCTTACCGACGAAGTGCCGACCCTCCAGCAGCTGCTCCTCCGCCATGTCCCAGCCGTCTGCGCTCTGCGTCTGCGTCTGCATCAGCGTCTGCAGAGCGGAGGAGAACCAGTCCCTGCAGCGAACAGCAGGAGGCTCAGGCTGGAGCTCCGGGACAGAGAAGGACTGGAGGAGGGACTGGAGCAGGTCCGGACGCTCCAGGCGGAGACACAGGAGGATCACGGACAGCTGCGCATCCACAAACGTCATCTCTGAGGAAAGAGGTGAGAGTCAAACAAACTGAACATAATATCAGTGACAAGTATTTGTGATGGAGCATTTCCTTTAAAGGGCGGGTATTCTGCCAAATGGACTTTTTCAAGCTTTACATCATGTTATTATGTCACTCCCTCATTAAAAACATGCCTGAAGTGTTGCCTTGGCACATTCACGTATTTCTGAGTAATCTGTAAAAACTCTGATGGCGGCCATTTTAGGGATAGGTTTGCCTGAGTCCTCCTAGGAACGCCCCCACCTCCTGGAGACGCCTCCGAGCTTTGGTCACCAGCCGAGTAACCAACCACTGCTCCTCAGCAGAACCCCCTCCCCACTGATGCCACAGACAGCGTGTGGAGGGGGCGTGTCTAAAGGCTCAGAGGTTCTTAAAGAGACAGAGGCCTATTTCAAGACATTCACTACAGCCATTTTGAGAGAGACATTTTATACAAGGCAGTTATTCTAATTTACTGCATTTACAGACCAACAGAAGGTTTGTCATCATTGTAGTGTGAACCAAGCACATTTTCTCCAGTTTGGCTTTACCCCAGTCCAAAAGCTTCTGGAAAAAAGCGACAAAACTGAGACGAAAAAAAATATGGAAATGTGACAAAAAAGTGAGAAAACATTGACAAAAGAGTGACAAAAAATTGATGAAAAAGTGGCAAGAATGTCACAAGAAATTGACAAAAAAATGACAAAAATTTGACCAAAAAAAGACAATAATGTGACAAAAAAATGTGAAAAAATTGACGAAAAAAGGTGAAAAAAGTTACAAAAATGTGAGATTGTTAGAATACCCAAAAAATGATGCAAAAAAGAAATCTGATGACGTGAGGAAAAAGATCCTGTGGGTTCAGGCGTGAGTTTAGAGGTTAATGCTCAGCAGGGCAGAGGTTTATTTCTATCCACGAGATAGAAGAACAGTGTGATCTGTACGGTTAGGTGTTATTTAGGCTCTACTGGTAAATAAATCTAACCCTGTGAAGCCAAAGTGTTGATGTGAACAATAGTCAGAATCACCCGAGGCTAAAATGGAAGAAAATGAGTCAAACCAAGACAAGAAGTGAAGAGAAGGATCGTCTAAAGGTTTGACTACGATGTGGATGTGTGTGTGTGGGAGGGCATCTGACTCACCTCTCTCCCTCTGTGGGGGGGCCGCTGACTCACCTCTCTCCCTCTGTGGGGGGGCCGCTGACTCACCTCTCTCCCTCTGTGGGGGGGCGTCTGACTCACCTCTCTCCCTCTGTGGGGGGGCCGCTGACTCACCCCTCTCCCTCTGTGGGGGGGCGTCTGACTCACCTCTCTCCCTCTGTGGGGGGGCGTCTGACTCACCCCTCTCCCTCTGTGGGGGGGCCGCTGACTCACCTCTCTCCCTCTGTGGGGGGGTGTCTGACTCACCTCTCTCCCTCTGTGGGGGGGCGTCTGACTCACCTCTCTCCCTCTGTGGGGGGGTGTCTGACTCACCTCTCTCCCTCTGTGGGGGGGCGTCTGACTCACCTCTCTCCCTCTGTGGGGGGGCGTCTGACTCACCTCTCTCCCTCTGTGGGGGGGCGTCTGACTCACCTCTCTCCCTCTGTGGGGGGGCGTCTGACTCACCTCTCTCCCTCTGTGGGAGGGCGTCTGACTCACCTCTCTCCCTCTGTGGGGGGGCGTCTGACTCACCTCTCTCCCTCTGTGGGAGGGCGTCTGACTCACCTCTCTCCCTCTGTGGGGGGGCGTCTGACTCACCTCTCTCCCTCTGTGGGAGGGCGTCTGACTCACCTCTCTCCCTCTGTGGGGGGGCGTCTGACTCACCTCTCTCCCTCTGTGGGGGGGGGGGGCGTCTGACTCACCTCTCTCCCTCTGTGGGGGGGCGTCTGACTCACCTCTCTCCCTCTGTGGGGGGGCGTCTGACTCACCTCTCTCCCTCTGTGGGGGGGCGTCTGACTCACCTCTCTCCCTCTGTGGGAGGGCGTCTGACTCACCTCTCTCCCTCTGTGGGGGGGCGTCTGACTCACCTCTCTCCCTCTGTGGGGGGGGGGGGGGCGTCTGACTCACCTCTCTCCCTCTGTGGGGGGGCGTCTGACTCACCTCTCTCCCTCTGTGGGGGGGGGGGGGGCGTCTGACTCACCTCTCTCCCTCTGTGGGGGGGGCGTCTGACTCACCTCTCTCCCTCTGTGGGGGGGGCGTCTGACTCACCTCTCTCCCTCTGGGGGGGGGCGTCTGACTCACCTCTCTCCCTCTGTGGGGGGGGCGTCTGACTCACCTCTCTCCCTCTGTGGGGGGGCGTCTGACTCACCTCTCTCCCTCTGTGGGGGGGCGTCTGACTCACCTCTCTCCCTCTGTGGGGGGGCGTCTGACTCACCTCTCTCCCTCTGTGGGGGGGCGTCTGACTCACCTCTCTCCCTCTGTGGGGGGGCGTCTGACTCACCTCTCTCCCTCTGTGGGGGGGGGGGGGCGTCTGACTCACCTCTCTCCCTCTGTGGGGGGGCGTCTGACTCACCTCTCTCCCTCTGTGGGGGGGGGGGGGCGTCTGACTCACCTCTCTCCCTCTGTGGGGGGGCCGCTGACTCTCCTCTCTCCCTCTGTGGGGGGGCGTCTGACTCACCTCTCTCCCTCTGTGGGGGGGCGTCTGACTCACCTCTCTCCCTCTGTGGGGGGGCCGCTGACTCTCCTCTCTCCCTCTGTGGGAGGGCGTCTGACTCACCTCTCTCCCTCTGTGGGGGGGCGTCTGACTCACCTCTCTCCCTCTGTGGGGGGGCGTCTGACTCACCTCTCTCCCTCTGTGGGGGGGCGTCTGACTCACCCCTCTCCCTCTGTGGGGGGGCGTCTGACTCACCTCTCTCCCTCTGTGGGAGGGCGTCTGACTCACCTCTCTCCCTCTGTGGGAGGGCATCTGACTCACCTCTCTCCCTCTGTGGGGGGGTGTCTGACTCACCTCTCTCCCTCTGTGGGGGGGCGTCTGACTCACCTCTCTCCCTCTGTGGGAGGGCGTCTGACTCACCTCTCTCCCTCTGTGGGGGGGGCGCTGACTCTCCTCTCTCCCTCTGTGGGAGGGCGTCTGACTCACCTCTCTCCCTCTGTGGGGGGGCCGCTGACTCCCCCGTCTCCCTGAGCGCCTGCAGCGTGGCCTCCTGCAGCAGAGCCTGGAGCAGCACTGGGGAGAAGTGTCCGATCACAGAGAAGTGGTGCTGGGTGTTCAGCAGCTGCATCGGGGTCATGTACGGGAGGTAGGGCTCCAGCGCCGCCGCCAAACACGACACCAGGCTGAGAGGGAGACACGCAGTCGTCTGTACCGGGTTATCACACACAGGAGACACACATGGGCGTGTGGTGAAGGGGGCGTGTGGTAAAGGGGCGTGTGGTGAAGGGGGCGTGTCATACCTGGGCGTGTGGTGAAGGGGGCGTGTCATACCTGGGCGTGTGGTGAAGGGGGCGTGTCATACTGGGGCGTGTGGAGAAGGGGCGTGTCATACCTGGGCGTGTGGTGAAGGGGGCGTGTCATACCTGGGCGTGTGGTGAGGGGGGCGTGTCATACCTGGGCGTGTGGTGAGGGGGGCGTGTCATACCGGGGCGTGTCATACCTGGGCGTGTGGTGAGGGGGGCGTGTCATACCGGGGCGTGTCATACCTGGGCGTGTGGTGAGGGGGGCGTGTCATACCGGGGCGTGTCATACCTGGGCGTGTGGTGAAGGGGGCGTGTCATACCTGGGCGTGTGGTGAAGGGGGCGTGTCATACCTGGGCGTGTGGTGAGGGGGGCGTGTGGTGAAGGGGGCGTGTCATACCGGGGCGTGTGTGAAGGGGGCGTGTCATACCGGGGCGTGTGGTGAAGGGGGCGTGTCATACTGGGGTGTGTGGTGAAGGGGGCGTGTCATACTGGGGTGTGTGGTGAAGGGGGCGTGTCATACTGGGGTGTGTGGTGAAGGGGGCGTGTCATACTGGGGTGTGTGGTGAAGGGGGCGTGTCATACTGGGGTGTGTGGTGAAGGGGGCGTGTCATACTGGGGTGTGTGGTGAAGGGGGCGTGTCATACCGGGGCGTGTGTGAAGGGGGCGTGTCATACCGGGGCGTGTGGTGAAGGGGGCGTGTCATACCGGGGCGTGTGTGAAGGGGGCGTGTCATACCGGGGCGTGTGTGAAGGGGGCGTGTCATACCGGGGCGTGTGGTGAAGGGGGCGTGTCATACTGGGGTGTGTGGTGAAGGGGGCGTGTCATACTGGGGTGTGTGGTGAAGGGGGCGTGTCATACTGGGGTGTGTGGTGAAGGGGGCGTGTCATACTGGGGCGTGTGGTGAAGGGGGCGTGTCATACCTGGGCGTGTGGTGAGGGGGGCGTGTCATACCTGGGCGTGTGGTGAAGGGGGCGTGTCATACCTGGGCGTGTGGTGAAGGGGGCGTGTCATACCTGGGCGTGTGGTGAAGGGGGCGTGTCATACCTGGGCGTGTGGTGAAGGGGGCGTGTCATACTGGGGTGTGTGGTGAAGGGGGCGTGTGGTAAGGGGGCGTGTCATACTGAGGTGTGTGGTGAAGGGGGCGTGTCATACCTGGGCGTGTGTGAAGGGGGCGTGTTATACCTGGGCGTGTGTGAAGGGGGCGTGTCATACCTGGGCGTGTGTGAAGGGGGCGTGTCATACCTGGGCATGTGGTGAAGGGGGCGTGTGGTAAAGGGGCGTGTGTGAAGGGGGCGTGTCATACCTGGGCGTGTGGTGAGGGGGGCGTGTCATACCTGGGCGTGTGGTGAGGGGGGCGTGTCATACCTGGGCGTGTGGTGAGGGGGGCGTGTGGTAAAGGGGGCGTGTCATACCTGGGCGTGTGGTAAAGGGGCGTGTCCTACCTGGGCGTGTGGTGAAGGGGGCGTGTGGTAAAGGGGCGTGTGGAGAAGGGGGCGTGTCCTACCTGGGCGTGTGGTAGTTGAGGCTGGAGCAGACTCGCAGCACACACAGCAGGTCTCTGAGGGTCAGGGCGTCGGGGTCAGACTGGACCAGCTCCGAGTACGAGTCCAGGAGACTCTCGGGACAAAAGTGCTGAGACTCCAGACACGACAGGACCAGGAGCAGCTGAGACGGACCGGAGAGAGAGGCATTTCTCACAGACGGGACAGAGGGTCAGACCAGGACACACGGATGTTACTGACCTGTCTGTGGGTCCACACGTCCACCATGGACCCCCCGTACTCCGACACGGCGTTCAGCAGCTGCAGGTCTCTGAACCTCAGCGTCCTGCAGGAAATCAGCACCGTCAGCAGGCGGTTAAAGGGGATCTCCGAGAGGTGCTCTGAGGAGACGAGGACATCATTAAGTGGACCTGGAAACCACTGTGTCGACTTCAGTAAATGACACATAAACTATACATTATAGTTGTGTTTCATTGGATTTCAGATTTAAAGTCATTAAAGGGGGGTCTTATGCAAAATGGACTTTTTCCAGCTTTCCATCATGTTATTCTGTCACTCCCTCATTAAAAACATGCCTGAAGTGTTGCCTTGGCACATTCACGTATTTCTGAGTAATCTGTAAAAACTCTGATGGCGGCCATTTTAGGGATAGGTTTGCCTGAGTCCTCCTAGGAACGCCCCCACCTCCTGGAGACGCCCCCGAGCCGAGTGACCAACCACTGCTCCTCAGCAGAACCCCCTCCCCACTGATGCCACAGACAGCGTGTGGAGGGGGCGTGTCTAAAGGCTCAGAGGTTCTTAAAGAGACAGAGGCCTATTTCAAGACATTCACTACAGCCATTTTGAGAGAGACATTTTATACAAGGCAGTTATTCTAATTTACTGCATTTACAGACCAACAGAAGGTTTGTCATCATTGTAGTGTGATATAGACTGAAAAAAGCAGAATACCCCCTCTTTAAGTCATTATAAAGCTATAAAGTTAGTGTCTCAGTGTATTGAGACACTAAATCAGTGTATTGATTTCCAATACACTGTTCTGGTGTGAGACGGCTGACCCCTGTACCGGAGATCTTCCTGCTGCAAAGCGACAGCAGAGGTTTGGAGGAGAATCCCAGCGCCGCCATCGACGAGACCATGTAGTGAGTGTTCGGGAGCGTGAACTGGTCGGACAGAGACAGCGCTTTGGCCTGAAACATTCAGAGAACACGGAGCTTTAGTGACTGTGGAGGAGGGAGTGAACAGCTTCAGTGATTATGACGAGGTAAAGAGGAGAGCGTGGCGTCTTAAAGGGAGTGAACAGCTTTAGTGACTGTGACGAGGTAAAGAGGAGAGCGTGGCGTCTTAAAGGGAGTTGTGATGAGGTAAAGAGGAGAGCGTGGCGTCTTAAAGGGAGTTGTGATGAGGTAAAGAGGAGAGCGTGGCGTCTTAAAGGGAGTTGTGATGAGGTAAAGAGGAGAGCGTGGCGTCTTAAAGGGAGTTGTGATGAGGTAAAGAGGAGAGCGTGGCGTCTTAAAGGGAGTTGTGATGAGGTAAAGAGGAGAGCGTGGCGTCTTAAAGGGAGTTGTGATGAGGTAAAGAGGAGAGCGTGGCGTCTTAAAGGGAGTTGTGATGAGGTAAAGAGGAGAGCGTGGCGTCTTAAAGGGAGTTGTGATGAGGTAAAGAGGAGAGCGTGGCGTCTTTAAGGGAGTTGTGATGAGGTAAAGAGGAGAGCGTGGCGTCTTAAAGGGAGTTGTGATGAGGTAAAGAGGAGAGCGTGGCGTCTTAAAGGGAGTTGTGATGAGGTAAAGAGGAGAGCGTGGCGTCTTAAAGGGAGTTGTGATGAGGTAAAGAGGAGAGCGTGGCGTCTTAAAGGGAGTCGTGATGAGGTAAAGAGGAGAGCGTGGCGTCTTAAAGGGAGTTGTGATGAGGTAAAGAGGAGAGCGTGGCGTCTTAAAGGGAGTTGTGATGAGGTAAAGAGGAGAGCGTGGCGTCTTAAAGGGAGTTGTGATGAGGTAAAGAGGAGAGCGTGGCGTCTTAAAGGGAGTTGTGATGAGGTAAAGAGGAGAGCGTGGCGTCTTAAAGGGAGTTGTGATGAGGTAAAGAGGGGAGCGTGGCGTCTTAAAGGGAGTTGTGATGAGGTAAAGAGGAGAGCGTGGCGTCTTAAAGGGAGTTGTGATGAGGTAAAGAGGAGAGCGTGGCGTCTTAAAGGGAGTTGTGATGAGGTAAAGAGGAGAGCGTGGCGTCTTAAAGGGAGTTGTGATGAGGTAAGGGGGAGAGCGTGGCGTCTTAAAGGGAGTTGTGATGAGGTAAAGAGGAGAACGTGGCGTCTTAAAGGGAGTTGTGATGAGGTAAAGAGGAGAGCGTGGCGTCTTAAAGGGAGTTGTGATGAGGTAAAGAGGAGAACGTGGCGTCTTAAAGGGAGTTGTGATGAGGTAAAGAGGAGAGCGTGGCGTCTTAAAGGGAGTTGTGATGAGGTAAAGAGGAGAACGTGGCGTCTTAAAGGGAGTTGTGATGAGGTAAAGAGGAGAGCGTGGCGTCTCACCTCCAGCTTGTGCTTGAGTTTGAGCGGCGCGTCTTTACCCACGATCCTCATCATGGTCTGGAGGTGCAGCACGTTGTCGATCCTGGGCAGACGAGCCTCCACCGACAGCCTGGAGGTTCACTCACGTTAGATCTGACTCTGAATGAGTTAAGAACGTGCGACGGGGACCAAACCTGATGCCGTGTTTGAGCGCCCGCACGTTGGCGCCGTCCTCCAGCTTTTGCAGACACGAGGACAGGATGGACAGGCTCTTATCGTCGAAGTGGTTTATTCTCTCCTGTTGGAAGAAGAAACAACTGATCACGCAGAGGCGGGGCCAGTTCAGAAGTAGAAACCACTTTAACCTCTTAACTCCCGCCTGAACCGAGAGGATCTTTTTCCTCACATTATCAGATTTTTTTCCATCATTTTTTTGTTGGGTATTCAACTCATTTTTGTAACTTTTTTGTCATTTTTTGTTTTATTTTTTTGGTCAAATTTTAGTAATTTTTTTGTCAAATTTTAATCACATTATTGTCATTTTTTTGTCACATTTTGGTCATTTTTTCGTCAATTTTTTAAATCAATGTTTTGTCCATTTATTTTCAATTTCTTGTGACATTTTTGCCGCTTTTTCATCAATTTTTCATCACTTTTTTGTCACATTTCCATCATTGTTTTCGTCTCAGTTTTGTTGCTTTTTCACAGCTTTTTTCCAGAAGCTTTTGGATTGGGGTAAAGCCAAACTGGAGAAAATGTGCTCGGTTCAGGTGGGGGTTAACGATACCAGAAAACAGATCAGTGCACATTTACAGTATCAGGTTCATCTCCAGTGTCAAGAAATGTGGGAAATGTATCTGGAGGAAAATTGGGGGGAAAAAGGGGGCAAAAATTGGGAAAATGAGAATAAATTGGGCAAAAATGGGGGAAACCATGTATCTGAGCTGAAGTCACTTCCTTTAATCCTGTCCCTGGACCAACAGCATCAAAACTTGGATCTAAAGAGAGAATATTTATTCTCGGTTCCTGATTTCTGTACTTGTATTACTGTTATTTTTTCTATACTGGACTGGTGTGGTTTAACAGTGCCCAGGCCTGATCCTAACCCTCACCCCAAAAATAATGCTTATTAACCTCTTAAAGAGGGGGTATTCTGCTTTTTTCAGTCCCACAGCACCAGTCTATATCACACTACAATGATGACTAAACCTTCTGTTGGTCTGTAAATGCAGTAAATTAGAATAACTGCCTTGTATAAAATGTCTCTCTCAAAATGGCTGTAGTGAATGTCTTGAAATAGGCCTCTGTCTCTTTAAGAACCTCTGAGCCTTTAGACACGCCCCCTCCACACGCTGTCTGTGGCATCAGTGGGGAGGGGGTTCTGCTGAGGAGCAGTGGTTGGTTACTCGGCTGGTGACGAAAGCTCGGAGGCGTCTCCAGGAGGTGGGGGCGTTCCTAGGAGGACTCAGGCAAACCTATCCCTAAAATGGCCGCCATCAGAGTTTTTACAGATTACTCAGAAATACGTGAATGTGCCAAGGCAACACTTCAGCCATGTTTTTAATGAGAGAGTGACAGAATAACATGATGGAAAGCTTGAAGTCTATTTTACATAATACCCCCCCCTTTAACCCAGTTTGGCTTTACCCAAATCTAAAAGCTTCTTTCAATAAAGCGCCAAAATAGCAACAAGGAAAAAGCAAAAAAGTCACAAAAGAGCGAGAAAAAATGTGGCAAAATCACGAACATGAATTTATAAAAGCAACAAAACCACTACAAAAAAACCTACAAAAACGTGACAGTGTTGCTCTCCAGTCCTGAAGCTTTTACATTTGGGTAAAGCCGAAGTAGAGAAAATGCACTGGGTTAAGTTGAGGGTTAAGAGGTTAAACTACGGCGTCTAAATGAAGTCCTGCACCTGCGCGGCTCGGAGGTAGGTCTGCACCACCCGCGTCCTGGGCTGGACTCCGAGCTGCACCATGGCGAGCAGGGCGTAGGCCAGCTGAGCGTCGGGCAGGTGCGTGACCCCGCCCACCGCCTGCTGCAGTAACGGCTCCCACGCGGCGTGCTGCCACATGAGCCTGAGCTCCGCCCGCCGCTGCTCCTCCGTCAGCTTCTTCACGCTGTACCACATGTGCGACAGGCCCAGGCTGAGCTGCGTCGGCGTCGGGCGGTAACGCGCGGTCAGGTCCAGCACGTCGGACGGCGAGCTGCAGGACGACAGCTTCTCCATGAACACGGACACGGGTCTGGGAAGTTTCTCCGCGTCTTGGGTTTGTGCGTTTGAGAAGCGTCTGGCGTGGCGGTGAAACGGTGTGTTCGCGGTCGGAGCAGGGAGGAGTTTGGAAGACGCCGCAGCGCGAGGTAAGTGATGTTTCTGTGAAAGGCTCTGGCGGCAGAAGTGAAGAGCCGTCCTCATGACGACCGCGGCGGCTCGAGACATGGTTATTCAGCTTCTTCAGGTTATACAGGAACTGCAAAGGAAACAAAAGCAAGAGTTAAACCTGTGTAGACGACTCTCGCTTTTTGCTGCTGCGGGAGTAAATGAGACCGATTCTCTCCGTTTCTACACGAGACAGACAACGAGACAGTTATCCTGATTACGTGACTTATTGTGGGAATGACCGTCTGATTTCAGCCAAAAAGGCCATTTGCTGCTGTCCCACTCTAAAAATAATCAGGGCAAGACCCGGTCACAGATATTGGGGACAAAAATGGCAACTCCATTTCTCCATCTTTTTTGTCACGTTGTCATAACATTTTCCTTTTTTCTGTTGCCTTTTTGTCACGTTTCAATCTGTTTTTTTCATCACTATTTTCAGACTTTTTTTTTTCCAAGAAGCTGTTAGACCTGGGTAAGACTGAACTGTTGTTGTTATTGTAAAAGCAGTTATAGTGCGTTTCATAACTAACATATTTTCTCATATCACGCAGTACTCGGTGCTACTTACTTGAGTTTGTAGTAATCGTTGTGTCACTTATTTTCTTATTGCTAATATACAAATTACTATATTTAACTTTAATGTTGTAGAAAAACAACAACAGTATTTGTAATTAGCTTATATAAAATACTTCATTACCATTCATTCAAAATCCAAACGCAGCTCATTCATCCTCAGTCAGTGTTACAGAACTGACTCCTGCCATTTAGCCAAAGCGAAGGTTATGACAAACAAAGTTCACCTTTTTGCGGCCGTGGTCACGCGGACAGTGACGCAATGACTCAGCACGTCATCCCCCAGGGCTCACGGAACATTCCGCTCACGTAAACGGCAAAAGAACAACAACAGCGCTGATAAATATCACAAAATACCACTCGTTTCTGTTAGCTTCATGTTCTCATCATGCTGCTGTGATGTGCGCCGCTGTCAACAGTCCCCCGAAACAGTGACAGCCCATGGTTCCGAGTTTACAAAATATAAAAAGAATAAAACATCCGTAAACAATGACTGAAATAATAATTACTAGTATTATTTTGTGTTGTAGATTGAATATAATATTACAATATTTTATCGTTTATTTATTTCCTTCAGTGATCGATGGTTTCCTAGCAACCGTGGCGCCAAACCAAACGGCCATGGCTAGCTTCGTGCTCGCGGGTAACTTTTCTCCTTCATAAACCATGACATAAACTTATTTTTACAGCTTAAACCCTGGTGTAGATGCGGTTAGTGACACAATGCTCCTGTGCAGGTAAAGCAGACTGCCCGTTCTTCGCCAAAGCGGAGCATTTAGCGGATAAATGTCAGAAATGTCTCCCGGACTTCAGCGTCAGGAAGATCCGGGTCCTTCCAGAAGAGTGGCAGGTGAGGAAGAAACACTTCAAATATTATCATTTACATGGAACACAACAGTTATTACTCCTACTATCCACGGTTAATATAGCGTAATTTATTTATTCTTAGTTTCCTAAAAAATAAAAAATAAAATAAAACAGCTAATTGTTTTTCCTTAACCCCTTAACTCCCATCTGAACCGAGCACATTTTCTCCAGTTTGGCTTTACCCCAATCCAAAAGCTTCTGGAAAAAAGTGTGAAAATATCGACAGAACTGAGATGAAAACAATGATGAAGATGTGACAAAAAGTGAGAAAACTTTGACAAAAAAGTGATGAAAAATGGACAAAAATGTGACAAAAAATGACAAAAAAATTGATTTAAAAAAAGACAAAAAATGTGACAAAAAGGTGGCAAAAAATGTATTTTAAAAAAATGACAAAAAAGTTACAAAATGAGTTGAATACCCCCCCCCCAAAAGATGGAAAAAAATCTGATGACGTGAGGAAAAAGATCCATTTAGATGAGTTTTGTAGATCTTAGCTTTCAAATGAGGTGTTACACTGGCCTACAGGATTTGGGTAAAGCTAAACTGGAGAAAATGCTCTCGGTTCAGGCGGGAGTTAAGAGGTTACCTTGCTAAATGTTTCTTCAGTGTTGGTTTTTCAGTTTGTTGATGTGTTTGTGTCTCTTCAGGGCTGGTTTTTCGGTTTGTTGATGTGTTTGTGTCTCTTCAGGGCTGGTTTTTCGGTTTGTTGATGTGTTTGTGTCTCTTCAGGGCTGGTTTTTCAGTTTGTTGATGTGTTTGTGTCTCTTCACGGCTGGTTTTTCAGTTTGTAGATGTGTTTGTGTCTCTTCACGGCTGGTTTTCGGTTTGTAGATGTGTTTGTGTCTCTTCAGGGCTGGTTTTCGGTTTGTAGATGTGTTTGTGTCTCTTCAGGGCTGGTTTTTCAGTTTGTAGATGTGTTTGTGTCTCTTCACGGCTGGTTTTTCAGTTTGTAGATGTGTTTGTGTCTCTTCACGGCTGGTTTTCGGTTTGTAGATGTGTTTGTGTCTCTTCACGGCTGGTTTTCGGTTTGTGGATGTGTTTGTGTCTCTTCAGGGCTGGTTTTTCAGTTTGTAGATGTGTTTGTGTCTCTTCAGAGCTGGGTTTTGGTTTGTAGATGTGTTTGTGTCTCTTCAGGGCTGGTTTTTCGGTTTGCAGATGTGTTTGTGTCTCTTCAGGGCTGGTTTTTCGGTTTGTTGATGTGTTTGTGTCTCTTCAGGGCTGGTTTTTCGGTTTGTAGATGTGTTTGTGTCTCTTCAGGGCTGTTTTTTCAGTTTGTAGATGTGTTTGTGTTTCTTCACGGCTGGTTTTTCGGTTTGTAGATGTGTTTGTGTCTCTTCAGGGCTGGTTTTTGGTTCAGGGCTGGTTTTTCAGTTTGTTGATGTGTTTGTGTCTCTTCAGGGCTGGTTTTTCAGTTTGTTGATGTGTTTGTGTCTCTTCAGGGCTGGTTTTTCAGTTTGTTGATGTGTTTGTGTTTCTTCAGGGCTGGTTTTTCAGTTTGTTGATGTGTTTGTGTCTCTTCAGGGCTGGTTTTTCAGTTTGTTGATGTGTTTGTGTCTCTTCACGGCTGGGTTTCGGTTCAGGGCTGGTTGCGGAGGACGTGTGAGACAAACGGCTGGACACACGAACAGTCTCCTCTGATCTGGAGACATGTGGGGCTCGGCTACAGGGGGATTCTGCTCGGAGGGTTGTCCGACTTCCTGGAACACTGTCAGGTACTTTAGACTAATATCACAAATATGTCGACATCGCGGGATTCAAGACATTTGTCCAAAATCCTTCCCCTGTGTCTCCAAAGTTCTACTACAACGTGAACGGGGACATGTCCTCAGAGCTCATGCTGAAGATCTCCCAGGAGAACATGGCGGCCATGATGGAGCAGGTCACAGAGGAGCAGGAGCATCTGCGGAGTGTCCGGCCTCTGCACGTGTGGATCTGCAGGTTAGAGACATGTCCCTCTGTCCCCTCTGCAGGTCTCACACACAAACATGTCTCCTCCTCTGTCTCTGTCCCCTCTGCAGGTCTCACACACACAAACATGTCTGCTCCTCTGTCTCTGTCCCCTCTGCAGGTCACACACACAAACATGTCTGCTCCTCCTCCTCTGTCTCTGTCCCCTCTGCAGGTCTCACACACACAAACATGTCTGCTCCTCCTCCTCTGTCTCTGTCCCCTCTGCAGGTCTCACACACACAAACATGTCTGCTCCTTCTCCTCTGTCTCTGTCCCCTCTGCAGGTCTCACACACACAAACATGTCTGCTCCTCCTCCTCTGTCTCTGTCCCCTCTGCAGGTCTCACACACAAACATGTCTGCTCCTCTGTCTCTGTCCCCTCTGCAGGTCTCACACACACAAACATGTCTCCTCCTCCTCTGTCTCTGTCCCCTCTGCAGGTCTCACACACAAACATGTCTGCTCCTCTGTCTCTGTCTCTGTCCCCTCTGCAGGTCTCACACACAAACATGTCTGCTCCTCCTCCTCTGTCTCTGTTCCCTCTGCAGGTCTCACACACACAAACATGTCTGCTCCTCTGTCTCTGTCTCTGTCCCCTCTGCAGGTCTCACACACACAAACATGTCTGCTCCTCCTCCTCTGTCTCTGTCCCCTCTGCAGGTCTCACACACAAACATGTCTGCTCCTCCTCCTCTGTCTCTGTTCCCTCTGCAGGTCTCACACACACAAACATGTCTGCTCCTCCTCCTCTGTCTCTGTCCCCTCTGCAGGTCTCACACACACAAACATGTCTGCTCCTCCTCTGTCTCTGTCCCCTCTGCAGGTCTCACACACAAACATGTCTGCTCCTCTGTCTCTGTCCCGCAGTGCGCTGAGTCCCGTGGCTCCGCTCCTGATCTCACAGATGCTGCAGGATCCTGAAGTCCTCCCCGAGTCTCCTCTGCTGTCCCTGCACCTGCTGCACGTGGACATGGACCAGGAGGACGTGGAGGACGTGGAGGAGCAGGTCCAGGAGCAGCTGAGGGCGCTGCAGATGGAGACTGAGGACCTGGCCGCTCCAAGACTCCACCAGGTCAGTGACACCATCAGGAGGCACAAAGTTGTGATGAGGCCCAGGTACCATTACATTTTTTCCAATACTTCACTTTAACCAGAGCTTAATTTGATCCCCGTTTGGGAAATGCATTCTCCCACCTTGAGAGATGTTTTATGTTGTAGACTTTTGCAAAAATGTCTAATGTGTCGTATACACTTAGGCAAGGCAAAGCAAGGTAAGTTTATTTGTAGAGCACAAGGCAAGGCAATTCAAAGCGCTTCACAGTTGCATAAATATAAGAAAACAAATACAATCAATAAAAAACATCAACATAGAATTAATCAATTACAGTAAGAGGCGAGAGTGCAGATAAAATACATTCAGATGCACAGGCAAAAAGAACTGTTTTCAGCCTGGATTTGAACATTGTCAGAGTTGAGGCCTGTCTCACATCCTCAGATTTTAGCTGCATGAAACTGAAACGCAGCCTCACCGTGTTTAGTCCTGACTCTGGAACCACCAGGAGGCCCCTCCCTGAAGTTCTCAGGGCCCGAGATGGTTCATACGGCTGTAACATGTCAGAGATGGACTTTGGTGCTAAACCATGAAAAGACTTGTAACAAGCAGAGCTGTTTTAAAGTCTATTCTCTGAGTGACAGGAAGCCAGTGCAGAGACCGGAGCACTGGACTAATATGGTCGTATTTCCTGGTTCTTGTCAGGACTCGAGCAGCAGCGTTCTGGATGTTCTGGATGTTCTGCAGCTCTGACAGCTCGTTTAGAGAGGCCAGTGAGCAGCCGATAGTAGTCTAACCTGCTGGAGACAAACACATGGATAAGTCTCTCTAAGTCTGGTTTTGACACTATTCCTCTGATCTGAGCAATGTTTTTCAGATGGTAAAAAGCTGCTGATGTTATTGCTTTGATGTGGCTTTTTAAGTTCAGGTCTGAGTCCATGATTACTCCTAGATTTCTAACCTGATTTTATGGTTTTAGAGAGAGAGACTCAAGGTGACTGACAACACTTTGTCTTTGTGCCTGTGGGCCAAAAACAATGATCTCAGTTTTGTCTGAGTTTAGTTGGAGAAAGTTGTTTTGCATCCACAAACTGATCTGTTGGATGCAGTGACAGAGAGTATCTACAGGCCCATGTTCACCTGTTGTCAGTGACACGTAGATCTGAGTGTCATCTGCATAGTTGAGGTACGACACATTGTTGCTGTTTATTAGCTGACCCAATGGAAGCATGTACAAGTTGAATAAGAGGGGTCCCAAGATTGACCCCTTAAAGGCTGTCCCTGGACCAAACATCTTTAGACCAAAAACCTGCTTTTGATACTTGTATTTTTTCGAGACCAGCCTGGAATGGTTTAAGGGTCCTCAGATGTAGTTATGCTTCTGTCCTGCAGGTGTCGCTCCACACGTCTCTGTCCGGGGCCTTTTCAGACGCAGACCTGGTGGTTTTCCTGGACGACGGCGAGGACTCGTCAGACCCGCTTCCATACGAGGAGTTCGGCGGCCGCCTGGACAGCGGGGCGGGGTCAGAGGTCAGGGCGCTGCTGTGGTCGCGCCGCGGCGTCAATCAGAAATGCGCCGCGCTCCTCAAGAACTGTCCCGGCAAGAGGCGCGAGAACTTCATCACCGTGGCAACGCACCTGGAGAACCACGCCAGAGTGAGGGTCGCCGGCAAACTGCACGTCAGAGCGGACGGTCAGGATAATACTATTACTGTTACTACGGTTACTGCGGTTACTTTCCATCATGTTATTCTGTCACTCCCTCATTAAAAACATGCCTGAAGTGTTGCCTTGGCACATTCACGTATTTTTGAGTAATCTGTCAAAACTCTGATGGCGGCCATTTTAGGGATAGGTTTGCCTGAGTCCTCCTAGGAACGCCCCCACCTCCTGGAGACGCCTCCGAGCCGAGTAACCAACCACTGCTCCTCAGCAGAACCCCCTCCCCACTGATGCCACAGACAGCGTGTGGAGGGGGCGTGTCTAAAGGCTCAGAGGTTCTTAAAGAGACAGAGGCCTATTTCAAGACATTCACTACAGCCATTTTGAGAGAGACATTTTATACAAGGCAGTTATTCTGATTTACTGCATTTACAGACCAACAGAAGGTTTGTCAAAATTGTAGTGAGATATAGACTGGTGCCATGTGATTGACAAAAGCAGAATACCCCCTCTTTAAGATTAGAATAGTCCTCTTCTATCTTCTCTCTATGGTGTGATTCCAGATGTGCGTGAGCTGCTGCTGTGGGGAGACGTTTGTGGACAGTTCTACATCGACACTCAGAGAGCTCAGGTTTATAACTACGACAGAGGAATCACTGCCCCGAGCGCCGTGGGACTGCCCCTCAGCCACATACAGGAGATCAGGTAACTCTCTGACCACCAGGGGGCGGAGTTCCGTTAGATCCTGTCTGTTGTTTCCTTCAGCAGAGGTGACTCGCACCAACAGGAGGGCTTGTGTTACTCCCATGTTTTCCTTTACTTGATTCTGTGGATGTTTTAAGAGTAAACTTAAGGGTCGACTGTAACTGTACTTTTAATTCTATTGTCATTTTGTGAAGCGTTTTGTGACTCCTGTCTGTGGAAGGAGCTACATAAATAAACGTTCCTGTCTGACTCCTCCTTTAACAGGAGCTGGTGTGAGGGAGAGCTGCAGAGGGAGGTGTGCGAGCAGCAGGGGGCGCTGTGCTGTGCTCACGCTGTGCTGTCTGTGCTCAAGGCCTGGGACAGTCCTGGAACTGTGCTGTCGGCGGGAGTCTGCTGCTCAGGTCAGACACTACAGCTAATACTACTAACTAATACTACTACTACCATTACTGCTACTATAACTACTACTACTACTACTACCATTTCTGCCCAAACTGTTAATGCCATGTGGAAACTCCTTCGACCTAAACCCCAGGTCTCTGTCCCGTCTCTGTCCCAGACCTCCCTCAGCTCCCGGAGGGCCTGGTCCTGTCGCTGCCCGTCAGGTTCTCACACGGATCCTGGACGTTTCTGTCGGAGCTCAGCATCAGCAAGACCATCAGAGACACTTTACTGCGGAGCTGCCACGAGCTCAGCCAGGTCTGAACCCAGTCTGAACCCAGTCTGAACCCGGTCTGAACCAGGTCTGAACCAGGTCTGAACCCAGTCTGAACCCAGTCTGAACCCAGTCTGAACCAGGTCTGAACCAGGTCTGAACCAGGTCTGAAAAAACACAAGTTGGCCATACATGGTCTACAACAGGGGTAGGGCCGGTTTTCATCATCGCCAAAACACCAGGGGCCGAACCTCACCATAGTCGCCTAAAGTACAGAACTTTTTTCTTCAAATGCCACTGTTTTACATCAGTGGTTCTAAAGTGGTCTGGCTTTGGACTCGCCATTACCCTCAGATGACAAGTTGCGACCCAAAAAAAACATTTTGCCGTATATCATATGAAATATTGTTTTTTCCACAAAGGTTTTTATTTAAGAAGCCGTAGATTTGCTTTAAAGAGATCAAAACAACCTAATAACATTCCTTTTAATCTCTTTCCCTCCGCCTTAACCAAACATATTTTCTCCAGTTTGCCTCAGATCTACACGAACAAAGCGTAAAAACGAGGATGAAAATACAACACAAAAAGTCACAAAAAAGAGCCACATAAAAGTCACTAAAGTATCCAAAACACATAAAAAACAAAGGAAATGATAGCCATGAGGAAAGCAGCAAAAACCAACAACAACTACGAAAACCAGACCAAAAAAAGAGACAAAAACGCAATCAGTTTTGTGGGTCTTAGCTTTCAAATGAGGCGTTACACGGGCACACTTTTGGGTCCTGACCCACCACTTGACACTATTTCTTGCATTTTAAGAGTACTTTAACCGGTATTTGAGCTCTTATTTGCACAATAATATTTCTCAAATTCAACTTGAGGGCCGAGGTTCTGTGCTGGCGGGCCAGATTTGGCCCCCGGGCCTGACGTTGCCTACCCCTGGTCTACAAGATAATATCCAAAGTCCTGTTTGGAAGATCTGCAAAATTACAATATCGTTTTCCCCCAATGTCAACAAATGTGGAACAATTTGGGGAAAGTTTTAGGGGAAAAAATTGGGGAAAAATGTTGTAAAATGTTTGACAAAGTTGGAGAAAAAAAAATTTAAACATTGTGGAAAAAATTTGGGGAAAAATTGGGATAAAGTTTTTTCTGTCCTGTCGTCTTAACCCCTTAACTCCCACCTGAACCGAGCACATTTTCAGACAGAACTGAGACGAAAACAATGATGAAGATGTGACAAAAAAGTGAGAAAACTTAGACAAAAAAGTGACGAAAAAAATGACAAAAGACAAAAAATGTACAAAAAATTAGCAAAAAAATTACAAAGTAAAGACAAAAAAATGACAAAAAATTGATACAAAAAAAATGACTAAAAAGTTACAAAAGGAGTTGAAAAACCCCCACAAAAAAAGATGGAAATAGATCTGATGACGTGCGGAAAAAGATCCATTTAGATGAGTTTTGTAGATCTTAGCTTTCAAATGAGGCGTTACACTGGCCTACAGGATTTGGGTAAAGCTGAACTGGAGAAAATGCTCTCGGTTCAGGCGGGAGTTAAGAGGTTAAGCGACAAACGGATGTAACTTCCGATGATTGCAGCAGATCTTTACATATTTCTGATATTTGCTGAATGTGTCTTCGTTATTGAGATATTAATGATCCAGAATCTACAAACCGTGAAACCAGAGCAGATTCTGAACGTCTCTTCTCTCTGCAGCTCGAGGACTCGTCCTGAAAATAAAGAATGAATCTCCAGACGCAGAAGTAAAGTCAGTTTGTCTTTTATTTGGAATCTGGAGCTGAAAAGTCACCGTTTTCTCAACAACATTCGACGTTTTATTTTTAAATTTAACCTTTTTATTCATGGACGCCGAAGACCAAACTGAGCGCTTTCTGGAAAAAGGAGAAATTAGAAAATAGAACTTTTTAAAGAGCGTTTTTTTTTTTTTTTCCCGAAGCGACGAAACTCACGAAGAAAAGCTTTAAAACAAATCCACACGTTTTTCCTCCCGACTGAACCCAAACACAAACCTATATTTTTACACATTCTTCTGGAGGAAACGGGACGGCGGTTTGTACATGCAGAAATAAAATATACATTATTATATCTATCTACAGTATTCACAGACGGGTTAGAACAAACAGGTCCACACTTCAAAGTAAAAGCAGAGACAGAGCATTTCAAAGTAACAGTGAAACGTGAGGGAAACACAGGAGAAGCTGATGAAGGTTTTGAATAGAATATGTCCTGCGTAAATGCACAAACATGACCCGAAATCAGTAACAGAGAATATGAGTCTGTTCAGAATCCCCACAGAAGAAAAGAGTTTGGACAGAAACGCACAAATCTGACCAATTCTGATTACAGCAGTTTAGTTTTAGTTTTGGACATGTTTTTAAAGTGAAATGTGCAGAAAAAAAGTGACAGAAACCAGGTCATTTAAACCCACTGCACTAAAATCCATGTTTCATTATTAAACTAGAATAATCTCCCATGTTTTGAAAGTATATTGTGCAAAAATAAATGGATCTCCGCTGATTAGAACCGACTCCGCTTTAACGACGACTTACGTTTTCTCCCAGTTTGTGTCACAGAAAAAGGCAACGTTATGGAAAAGGGGAAGTTCATTTCTCATTTCAAAGGAAAAGCTCGTGTGGGGATGTCCCGATCCCATATCCGGTATCAGGAGCCCCTAAAAGCTGCACTCGCGACAGGACGGCTGAGAAAAGCTTCATTTAGCTTTAACTGAATCGAGTCCAACAGCGGAGACGAGCAGAATAACGAGCCAGGACAGACCTTTAGAGGCGGCTCAAACTGTTTAAAGTAAAATGCCCATTTCAGCCTTTATATTCCCAACATTACATTTAACTTTCAAAGCTCTGGCATGTTCATAGAAAGGCTACTGTAATATCCAATAGGTCCACAATGATATATATTATATAAAAATATAAGTATCGGATCGGGACATTCCTACTACAATCAGGGCTGATGGAACTGAAGAAAAACCCAGAAAAGAAACAGCGGCATTTATCAAAGAGTCTGCATTTTAACCCAAATAAAAGCCTCGTTTTGTGAATATTCTGCTATAAACCACAGAATAACTTATACAAATGTGACTTAAATGGGTTAAAACGCTCTGATAAATGAACTAAATGATAATGTGTTGAGTTGAGCCAGTCCCTACAGTCCAGGGTTAGACCCGGTTTAGTCCCGTCTTTATCGAGGAGAGTCCAGGCTTTTCCCCCCGGTCTTTGTGTGATGATGATGAACGCCAGCAGAGGGCGCTCTTCATCACCTCCCACTGCATCTGGAAATGTCTGTGTGTTTCTTTGCTCAGTTTTGTTCAATTCTGAAACTCGGTCATTTGTTCCAAGTTCCAAGTGTTTCTCAGATCGGTTTGTAGAGTTTGGGATCGTGTTATGTTTCTCAGATCGGTTTGTAGAGTTTGGGATCGTGTTATGTTTCTCAGATCGGTTTGTAGAGTTTGGGATCGTGTTATGTTTCTCAGATCGGTTTGTAGAGTTTGGGATCGTGTTATTATGTTTCTCAGATCAGTTTGTAGAGTTTGGGATCGTGTTATTATGTTTCTCAGATCGGTTTATAGAGTTTGGGATCGTGTTATGTTTCTCAGATCGGTTTATAGAGTTTGGGATCGTGTTATTATGTTTCTCAGATCGGTTTATAGAGTTTGGGATCGTGTTATTATGTTTCTCAGATCGGTTTATAGAGTTTGGGATCGTGTTATTATGTTTCTCAGATCAGTTTATAGAGTTTGGGATCGTGTTATTCTGTTTCTCAGATCGGTTTATAGAGTTTGGGATCGTGTTATGTTTCTCAGATCGGTTTGTAGAGTTTGGGATCGTGTTATGTTTCTCAGATCGGTTTATAGAGTTTGGGATCGTGTTATTACATGTTTCTCAGATTAGTTTATAGAGTTTGGGATCGTGTTATTACATGTTTCTCAGATTAGTTTATAGAGTTTGGGATCGTGTTATGTTTCTCAGATCGGTTTATAGAGTTTGGGATCGTGTTATGTGTCTCAGATCGGTTTGTAGAGTTTGGGATCGTGTTATGTTTCTCAGATCGGTTTGTAGAGTTTGGGATCGTGTTATTATGTTTCTCAGATCGGTTTATAGAGTTTGGGATCGTGTTATTCTGTTTCTCAGATCAGTTTATAGAGTTTGGGATCGTGTTATTCTGTTTCTCAGATCAGTTTATAGAGTTTGGGATCGTGTTATGTTTCTCAGATCGGTTTGTAGAGTTTGGGATCGTGTTATTATGTTTCTCAGATTGGTTTATAGAGTTTGGGATCGTGTTATTATGTTTCTCAGATCGGTTTATAGAGTTTGGGATCGTGTTATGTTTCTCAGATCGGTTTATAGAGTTTGGGATCGTGTTATGTTTCTCAGATCGGTTTGTAGAGTTTGGGATCGTGTTATGTTTCTCAGATCGGTTTATAGAGTTTGGGATCGTGTTATGTTTCTCAGATCGGTTTGTAGAGTTTGGGATCGTGTTATGTTTCTCAGATCGGTTTATAGAGTTTGGGATCGTGTTATGTTTCTCAGATCGGTTTATAGAGTTTGGGATCGTGTTATTATGTTTCTCAGATCGGTTTATAGAGTTTGGGATCGTGTTATGTTTCTCAGATCGGTTTATAGAGTTTGGGATCGTGTTATTCTGTTTCTCAGATCGGTTTATAGAGTTTGGGATCGTGTTATGTTTCTCAGATCAGTTTATAGAGTTTGGGATCGTGTTATGTTTCTCAGATCGGTTTATAGAGTTTGGGATCGTGTTATGTTTCTCAGATCGGTTTGTAGAGTTTGGGATCGTGTTATGTTTCTCAGATCAGTTTATAGAGTTTGGGATCGTGTTATTATGTTTCTCAGATCGGTTTATAGAGTTTGGGATCGTGTTATTATGTTTCTCAGATCAGTTTATAGAGTTTGGGATCGTGTTATTATGTTTCTCAGATCAGTTTATAGAGTTTGGGATCGTGTTATGTTTCTCAGATCAGTTTATAGAGTTTGGGATCGTGTTATTATGTTTCTCAGATCAGTTTATAGAGTTTGGGATCGTGTTATGTTTCTCAGATCGGTTTATAGAGTTTGGGATCGTGTTATGTTTCTCAGATCGGTTTATAGAGTTTGGGATCGTGTTATTATGTTTCTCAGATCGGTTTATAGAGTTTGGGATCGTGTTATGTTTCTCAGATCGGTTTATAGAGTTTGGGATCGTGTTATGTTTCTCAGATCAGTTTATAGAGTTTGGGATCGTGTTATTATGTTTCTCAGATCGGTTTATAGAGTTTGGGATCGTGTTATGTTTCTCAGATCGGTTTATAGAGTTTGGGATCGTGTTATGTTTCTCAGATCGGTTTATAGAGTTTGGGATCGTGTTATGTTTCTCAGATCAGTTTATAGAGTTTGGGATCGTGTTATGTTTCTCAGATCGGTTTATAGAGTTTGGGATCGTGTTATGTTTCTCAGATCGGTTTATAGAGTTTGGGATCGTGTTATTATGTTTCTCAGATCGGTTTGTAGAGTTTGGGATCGTGTTATGTTTCTCAGATCGGTTTGTAGAGTTTGGGATCGTGTTATTATGTTTCTCAGATCAGTTTATAGAGTTTGGGATCGTGTTATTATGTTTCTCAGATCAGTTTATAGAGTTTGGGATCGTGTTATTATGTTTCTCAGATCGGTTTGTAGAGTTTGGGATCGTGTTATGTTTCTCAGATCGGTTTGTAGAGTTTGGGATCGTGTTATTATGTTTCTCAGATCAGTTTATAGAGTTTGGGATCGTGTTATTATGTTTCTCAGATCGGTTTATAGAGTTTGGGATCGTGTTATTATGTTTCTCAGATCGGTTTATAGAGTTTGGGATCGTGTTATGTTTCTCAGATCAGTTTATAGAGTTTGGGATCGTGTTATTATGTTTCTCAGATCGGTTTATAGAGTTTGGGATCGTGTTATGTTTCTCAGATCGGTTTATAGAGTTTGGGATCGTGTTATGTTTCTCAGATCGGTTTATAGAGTTTGGGATCGTGTTATTATGTTTCTCAGATCGGTTTATAGAGTTTGGGATCGTGTTATGTTTCTCAGATCGGTTTATAGAGTTTGGGATCGTGTTATTATGTTTCTCAGATCGGTTTGTAGAGTTTGGGATCGTGTCATGTTTCTCAGATCAGTTTATAGAGTTTGGGATCGTGTTATTATGTTTCTCAGATCGGTTTATAGAGTTTGGGATCGTGTTATTATGTTTCTCAGATCAGTTTATAGAGTTTGGGATCGTCCTGGATTATTGTTTAAACTAAAACATTGAGTCTGTGCAAACATGGCGGATCTCCATGGTAACAGTCATATTATTACAGATGGTAAAAGCGTGGACTCCTCAGGTCTGACCCCGGACTGACCCCGGACTGTGACCCCTCGTGACCCCGGCGTGGGTAGAACATGGGCGTGTTTTCTGGGTAAATCTTTAGTGTTGCGGCGGCGGCGTCTCCGAGTGAAGCTACGAGCGGCGGGGCGTCGTGTCCGCGCTCAGCTCCTCCTCCGCCTGATCCAGTTCACTTTGGTCCAACAGCTCAAAGTCTTCGTACTCGGAGGGGACGAACGCGTCGTCGCCCGCCTCCGCCCGCTCCTCCTCCTCCTCCTCCTCCTCCTCCTCGGCGTTCGGGGGCGTGTCCAGAGTCTCGGGGAGGAACTCTGCGAGCGTGGGCTCCTCGCTGTCCTCGCTGGAGCGCAGCAGAGCGAACAGCGTGTTCTGCACCACCGCAGAGATGGCGGTGGAGACGATCTCCTCACTCAGAGCCTCCAGGGAGCGCTGTGCCGCCTCCACCATCGGCTCAGACTCCGCCTCCGTCTCGGGCTCAGACTCCGCCTCCGTCTGGACCTGGGGCTGGACTCCGGTCTGGACCTGGATCTGCGGCTGTGGAGGCGAGACGGCGTCAGTGACAGGAAACACTTTGGTAACAACGAAGCACATTCATGAAGCACATTCAGTCAAGATTAGGTCATTCCTTGTTTTTTATATATTTAAAATACCTGCGTGTGGGCGTGTACCTGCGTGTGGGCGTGTACCTGGGCGTGTGGGCGTGTACCTGCGTGTGGGCGTGTACCTGGGCGTGTGGGCGTGTACCTGCGTGTGGGCGTGTACCTGGGCGTGTACCTGCGTGTGGGCGTGTACCTGGGCGTGTGGGCGTGTACCTGCGTGTGGGCGTGTACCTGGGCGTGTACCTGCGTGTGGGCGTGTACCTGGGCGTGTGGGCGTGTACCTGCGTGTGGGCGTGTACCCGAGCGTGTACCTGCGTGTGGGCGTGTACCTGCGTGTGGGCGTGTACCTGCGTGTGGGCGTGTACCTGCGTGTGGGCGTGTACCTGCGTGTGGGCGTGTACCTGAGCGTGTACCTGCGTGTGGGCGTGTACCTGGGTGTGTGGGCGTGTACCTGGGCGTGTGGGCGTGTACCTGGGCGTGTGGGCGTGTACCTGGGCGTGTGGGCGTGTACCTGCGTGTGGGCGTGTACCTGCGTGTGGGCGTGTACCTGCGTGTGGGGGGCGTGTACCTGGGCGTGTGGGCGTGTACCTGGGCGTGTGGGCGTGTACCTGGGCGTGTGGGCGTGTACCTGCGTGTGGGCGTGTACCTGCGTGTGGGCGTGTACCTGCGTGTGGGCGTGTACCTGCGTGTGGGCGTGTACCTGCGTGTGGGCGTGTACCTGCGTGTGGGCGTGTACCTGCGTGTGGGCGTGTACCTGAGCGTGTACCTGCGTGTGGGCGTGTACCTGCGTGTGGGCGTGTACCTGCGTGTGGGCGTGTACCTGCGTGTGGGCGTGTACCTGCGTGTGGGCGTGTACCTGCGTGTGGGCGTGTACCTGCGTGTGGGCGTGTACCTGCGTGTGGGCGTGTACCTGCGTGTGGGCGTGTACCTGGGTGTGTGGGCGTGTACCTGGGCGTGTACCTGCGTGTGGGCGTGTACCTGCGTGTGGGCGTGTACCTGCGTGTGGGCGTGTACCTGCGTGTGGGCGTGTACCTGGGCGTGGACCTGCGTGTGGGCGTGTACCTGCGTGTGGGCGTGTACCTGGGCGTGTACCTGCGTGTGGGCGTGTACCTGCGTGTGGGCGTGTACCTGCGTGTGGGCGTGTACCTGCGTGTGGGCGTGTACCTGCGTGTGGGCGTGTACCTGCGTGTGGGCGTGTACCTGCGTGTGAGCGTGTACCTGCGTGTGGGCGTGTACCTGCGTGTGGGCGTGTACCTGCGTGTGGGCGTGTACCTGCGTGTGGGCGTGTACCTGCGTGTGGGCGTGTACCTGCGTGTGGGCGTGTACCTGCGTGTGGGCGTGTACCTGCGTGTGGGCGTGTACCTGCGTGTGGGCGTGTACCTGCGTGTGGGCGTGTACCTGCGTGTGGGCGTGTACCTGGGCGTGTACCTGCGTGTGGGCGTGTACCTGCGTGTGGGCGTGTACCTGCGTGTGGGCGTGTACCTGCGTGTGGGCGTGTACCTGGGTGTGGGCGTGTACCTGCGTGTGGGCGTGTACCTGCGTGTGGGCGTGTACCTGCGTGTGGGCGTGTACCTGCGTGTGGGCGTGTACCTGCGTGTGGGCGTGTACCTGGGTGTGTGGGCGTGTACCTGGGCGTGTACCTGCGTGTGGGCGTGTACCTGCGTGTGGGCGTGTACCTGCGTGTGGGCGTGTACCTGCGTGTGGGCGTGTACCTGCGTGTGGGCGTGTACCTGCGTGTGAGCGTGTACCTGCGTGTGGGCGTGTACCTGCGTGTGGGCGTGTACCTGGGCGTGTACCTGGGCGTGTGGGCGTGTACCTGCGTGTGGGCGTGTACCTGGGCGTGTACCTGCGTGTGGGCGTGTACCTGCGTGTGGGCGTGTACCTGCGTGTGGGCGTGTACCTGCGTGTGGGCGTGTACCTGCGTGTGGGCGTGTACCTGGGCGTGTACCTGCGTGTGGGCGTGTACCTGCGTGGGGGCGTGTACCTGCGTGTGGGCGTGTACCTGTGTGTGGGCGTGTACCTGCGTGTGGGCGTGTACCTGGGCGTGTGGGCGTGTACCTGCATGTACCTGCGTGTGTGGGCGTGTACCTGCGTGTGGGCGTGTACCTGCGTGTGGGCGTGTACCTGCGTGTGTGGGCGTGTACCTGCGTGTGGGCGTGTACCTGCGTGTGGGCGTGTACCTGCGTGTGGGCGTGTACCTGCATGTACCTGCGTGTGGGCGTGTACCTGCGTGTGGGCGTGTACCTGCGTGTGGGCGTGTACCTGCGTGTGGGCGTATACCTGCGTGTGTGGGCGTGTACCTGCGTGTGGGCGTGTACCTGCGTGTGGGCGTGTACCTGCGTGTGGGCGTGTACCTGCATGTACCTGCGTGTGGGCGTGTACCTGCGTGTGGGCGTGTACCTGCGTGTGGGCGTGTACCTGCGTGTGAGCGTGTACCTGCGTGTGGGCGTGTACCTGCGTGTGGGCGTGTACCTGGGCGTGTACCTGGGCGTGTGGGCGTGTACCTGCGTGTGGGCGTGTACCTGGGCGTGTACCTGCGTGTGGGCGTATACCTGGGCGTGTGGGCGTGTACCTGCGTGTGGGCGTGTACCTGCGTGTGGGCGTGTACCTGCGTGTGGGCGTGTACCTGGGCGTGTACCTGCGTGTGGGCGTGTACCTGCGTGGGGGCGTGTACCTGCGTGTGGGCGTGTACCTGTGTGTGGGCGTGTACCTGCGTGTGGGCGTGTACCTGGGCGTGTGGGCGTGTACCTGCATGTACCTGCGTGTGTGGGCGTGTACCTGCGTGTGGGCGTGTACCTGCGTGTGGGCGTGTACCTGCGTGTGTGGGCGTGTACCTGCGTGTGGGCGTGTACCTGTGTGTGGGCGTGTACCTGGGCGTGTGGGCGTGTACCTGCGTGTGGGCGTGTACCTGCGTGTGTGGGCGTGTACCTGCGTGTGGGCGTGTACCTGCGTGTGGGCGTGTACCTGCGTGTGGGCGTGTACCTGCGTGTGGGCGTGTACCTGGGCGTGTGGGCGTGTACCTGCGTGTGGGCGTGTACCTGCGTGTGTGGGCGTGTACCTGCGTGTGGGCGTGTACCTGCGTGTGTGGGCGTGTACCTGCGTGTGGGCGTGTGGGCGTGTACCTGGGCGTGTGGGCGTGTGGGCGTATACCTGGGCGTGTACCTGCGTGTGGGCGTGTACCTGCGTGTGGGCGTGTACCTGCGTGTGGGCGTGTACCTGCGTGTGGGCGTGTACCTGCGTGTGGGCGTGTACCTGCGTGTGGGCGTGTACCTGCGTGTGGGCGTGTACCTGCGTGTGGGCGTGTCCATTGAAGTGCGTGTTGACGAAGTGCAGCGGGGAGGCGAGGTGCTGGAAGAGCAGGGAGGTGGGGCTGAGCGGCTCCACCTCAGACGGTGCTCTGGGCTGGGCGGGGTTGGCCTGGGGGGCCCGGGGGGGAAGAGCAGAAGGATCTGGGGGGTCCACATAGGGGGACCACCTCTCCACCGACGGAAACTCAGGCAGGTCCCGGAGGTAAGACTCCTCTGGGTCAGAGAAGACGCTCTGCTGGTCCAGGTCTGAAGACACGAGACACAACCCGTCTGAACCAGGACCACTCAAGTACTACTGAAGTACTACTGAAGTATACTACTATTGAAGTATACTACTACTGAAGTATACTACTACTGAAGTATACGACTACTGATGCCAGGTACTTCTACTGCTAAGGCCAGATACTTGTACTGTACTTTTACTGCTCAGTTAGCGCCGGCTCTAAAGGCTCTTTCTGTCCAGGATCAAACATTCTCAATAATTTTGGAAATGAATCGAACCGAGACCTAAATGTTTTTCTTCCTTTAAAGACAGGACGGCTTAAATGATGAAGTTCCTGAAATACCACGAACTTTGACCTGTGTGGTTTAGGGATGAACTCCACTGACCCTCGGAGACGTCGGTGAGCTGCGGCGTGGTCGCCCTGGAGACGGAGAAACCGCCGCTTTCCAAAATGGACGCCTCTTCATCCGAGAGCTCCGAGTCTGTGATGGCCATGGCCAGAGCCGTGGTCTTCACGTCCACCTGAGGTCAGACACGAACCCAGGTCAGACACGAACCCAGGTCAGACACAAACCCAGGTCAGACACAGACCCAGGTCAGACACTAACCCAGGTCAGACACAAACCCAGGTCAGACACAAACCCAGGTCAGACACAAACCCAGGTCAGACACGAACCCAGGTCAGACACAAACCCAGGTCAGACACAAACCCAGGTCAGACACAAACCCAGGTCAGACACAAACCCAGGTCAGACACAAACCCAGGTCAGACACAAACCCAGGTCAGACACAGAGAACTGGTTAGCAGTAGTCGGCAGTAGTTGGAGCAGTAGTAGGCAGTAGTAGGCAGTAGTTGGAGCAGTAGTACTGAAGTCGGCAGTAGTAGGCAGTAGTTGGAGCAGTAGTACTGAAGTTGGCAGTAGTAGGCAGTAGTAGGCAGTAGTTGGAGCAGTAGTACTGAAGTAGGCAGTAGTAGGCAGTAGTTGGAGCAGTAGTCGGCAGTAGTTGGAGCAGTAGTACTGAAGTAGGCAGTAGTAGGCAGTAGTTGGAGCAGTAGTAGGCAGTAGTTGGAGCAGTAGTAGGCAGTAGTTGGAGCAGTAGTCGGCAGTAGTTGGAGCAGTAGTACTGAAGTAGGCAGTAGTAGGCAGTAGTTGGAGCAGTAGTAGGCAGTAGTTGGAGCAGTAGTAGGCAGTAGTTGGAGCAGTAGTAGGCAGTAGTTGGAGCAGTAGTCGGCAGTAGTTGGAGCAGTAGTACTGAAGTAGGCAGTAGTTGGAGCAGTAGTACTGAAGTAGACTGAAGTAGGCAGTAGTAGGCAGTAGTTAGAGCAGTAGTAGGCAGTAGTAGGCAGTAGTTGGAGCAGTAGTAGGCAGTAGTTGGAGCAGTAGTCGGCAGTAGTTGGAGCAGTAGTAGGCAGTAGTTGGAGCAGTAGTACTGAAGTAGGCAGTAGTAGGCAGTAGTCGGCAGTAGTCGGCAGTAGTTGGAGCAGTAGTACTGAAGTAGGCAGTAGTAGGCAGTAGTAGGCAGTAGTTGGAGCAGTAGTAGGCAGTAGTTGGAGCAGTAGTTGGAGCAGTAGTACTGAAGTAGACTGAAGTAGGCAGTAGTAGGCAGTAGTAGGCAGTAGTAGGCAGTAGTTGGAGCAGTAGTAGGCAGTAGTTGGAGCAGTAGTTGGAGCAGTAGTACTGAAGTAGACTGAAGTAGGCAGTAGTAGGCAGTAGTTGGAGCAGTAGTCGGCAGTAGTTGGAGCAGTAGTACTGAAGTAGGCAGTAGTAGGCAGTAGTAGGCAGTAGTAGGCAGTAGTTGGAGCAGTAGTAGGCAGTAGTTGGAGCAGTAGTTGGAGCAGTAGTACTGAAGTAGACTGAAGTAGGCAGTAGTAGGCAGTAGTAGGCAGTAGTAGGCAGTAGTTGGAGCAGTAGTAGGCAGTAGTTGGAGCAGTAGTTGGAGCAGTAGTACTGAAGTAGACTGAAGTAGGCAGTAGTAGGCAGTAGTTGGAGCAGTAGTCGGCAGTAGTTGGAGCAGTAGTACTGAAGTAGGCAGTAGTAGGCAGTAGTAGGCAGTAGTTGGAGCAGTAGTAGGCAGTAGTTGGAGCAGTAGTTGGAGCAGTAGTACTGAAGTAGACTGAAGTAGGCAGTAGTAGGCAGTAGTAGGCAGTAGTAGGCAGTAGTTGGAGCAGTAGTAGGCAGTAGTTGGAGCAGTAGTTGGAGCAGTAGTACTGAAGTAGACTGAAGTAGGCAGTAGTAGGCAGTAGTTGGAGCAGTAGTCGGCAGTAGTTGGAGCAGTAGTACTGAAGTAGGCAGTAGTAGGCAGTAGTAGGCAGTAGTAGGCAGTAGTTGGAGCAGTAGTAGGCCGTAGTTGGAGCAGTAGTTGGAGCAGTAGTACTGAAGTAGGCAGTAGTTGGAGCAGTAGTACTGAAGTAGACTGAAGTAGGCAGTAGTCGGCAGTAGTTGGAGCAGTAGTAGGCAGTAGTTGGAGCAGTAGTACTGAAGTAGGCAGTAGTAGGCAGTAGTAGGCAGTAGTCGGCAGTAGTCGGCAGTAGTTGGAGCAGTAGTCGGCAGTAGTCGGAGCAGTAGTACTGAAGTAGGCAGTAGTAGGCAGTAGTTGGAGCAGTAGTCGGCAGTAGTTGGAGCAGTAGTACTGAAGTAGGCAGTAGTTGGAGCAGTAGTAGGCAGTAGTAGATATACTGTGCTGTCTGGTGTATTTACCGTGGGAGCGAAGCAGCACAGCTCCTCCTCCTCCTCTTCGCTCTCGCTCTCCGTCTCCGCTCGAGGTTCTCCCTCCAGCTCCTTCTTCACCTCTAAAAAAAACAAACATTACAAACAGCATTTCACATCGGGATTCAAAAACAACTCTTTGTCTAAATTATTTTATGGTGTTTTAATGGTGTTTTCAGACTCACTCCTCGTCGTGTTTTCAGCATGTTTTTATGGTGTTTTTATGGTGTTTTTATCATGTTTTTATGGTGTTTTTATGGTGTTTTTATCATGTTTTAATGGTGTTTTGGTGGTGTTTTCAGACTCACTCCTCGTCGTGTTTTCAGCATGTTTTTATGGTGTTTTTATCATGTTTTCGTTGTTTTTTTAATGGTGTTTTATGGTGTTTTAATCATGTTTTTATGGTGTTTTCATGGTGGTTTCAGACTCACTCCTCGTTGTGTTTTCAGGATGTTTTTATGGTGTTTTTATGGTGTTTTTATCATGTTTTCCTGGTGTTTTGGTGGTGTTTTCAGACTCACTCCTCTTGTCGTGTTTTCAGCATGTTTTTATGGTGTTTTTATCATGTTTTCGTTGTGTTTTTATGGTGTTTTCTGGTGTTTTCTGGTGTTTTCAGACTCACTCCTCTTGTCGTGTTTTCAGCATGTTTTTATGGTGTTTTTCTGGTGTTTTTATCATGTTTTTCTGGTGTTTTCTGGTGTTTTCAGACTCACTCCTCTTGTCGTGTTTTCAGCATGTTTTATGGTGTTTTTCTGGTGTTTTTATCATGTTTTCGTTGTGTTTTTCTGGTGTTTTCAGACTCACTCCTCTTGTCGTGCGTGCGCCGCTCCGTCTCGCCCTTCATGCTGTACTCCAGCTTCATGAAGATGGGTTCCAGGCCCGTGTACATCCTCTGGATCAGCTCATGGTAAACCACCAGCGGCCACAGCAGCACACTCAGCACTGGACACAAAGGTTTGGTCAGGGTCAGGTTTCTGGGACTAAAACTAAAGTCAAAGTCACTTGGATCAAAACTGAAGGAAGGGAGTAAAAACATGTGGCAGTTCAGTGACAGTTTGAGTCTCGTGTTGTTGAGGAACATGTCTGTGCTTGACTAAATCTAAATGAACATAGTAATGGATTGTGAAGCTCCACTGTTCGCATTCTTCAGATTAAGACGCCCGTTCACTGTATGATTTACACGTTCCAAAGCTCAGATTTTAAACCAGTCCAGGAGAATCCCCCGTAACACCTTTGTAGAGCCGTGACCTACAGGTTTAGCAGCTCTTATCAGTCTGTATCTGACCCAGAGTGTTTACAGGACAATTCTGCAACCGGAAAAACCAGTTGGAGATAATGATCACGATGTTACACCCGAGATTAGAGCAGCTGCTAAACCCGGGACAGTCCCGTCACTCGCTTCAGGGAGACCAGGATTTCTCCCGTCTAAACGAGTACATGTTTAAATCATGATGTGGGGTTTCAGTGGTAAGTTAAGTATTGCAGTTCTAGATCGAAAGTACTTTGACACAATAATGCTTCTCACCGATGATGTAGGAGATCATGACTCCAGGGACGTAGTGCCCGACGGCCGCGAGTGCCAGGCAGCCGCTGCACATGGCGGCGCAGAACTGCACACACAGGACAGTGACATCAGCTTATGGAGACGCAGGCGGGGCAGTGTAAAGGCTGTAGAGTAGTCACCTTTCCGTGGTTGTGGCGTTTGTACTGCAGCGTCTCCTGCAGGTAAAGGCAGCAGGTCCGATAACTGTCGGCCAAATGCAGAGACAGCTCTGGGACGCTGAGGAGACGAGGCTCCAGCTCCGTCCCTCTGTGGAGGACACAGTCAAACTACAGGCTTTAGCATGTCTCTACAAAGACACTGAGGAGACGAGGCTCCAGCTCCGTCCCTCTGTGGAGGACACAGTCAAACTACAGGCTTTAGCATGTCTCTACAAGGACACTGAGGAGACGAGGCTCCAGCTCCGTCCCTCTGTGGAGGACAGTGAAACTACAGGCTTTAGCATGTCTCTACAAAGACACTGAGGAGACGAGGCTCCGTCCCTCTGTGGAGGACAGTGAAACTACAGGCTTTAGCATGTCTCTACAAAGACACTGAGGAGACGAGGCTCCAGCTCCGTCCCTCTGTGGAGGACACAGTCAAACTACAGGCTTTAGCATGTCTCTACAAAGACACTGAGGAGACGAGGCTCCAGCTCCGTCCCTCTGTGGAGGACACAGTCAAACTACAGGCTTTAGCATGTCTCTACAAAGACACTGAGGAGACGAGGCTCCGTCCCTCTGTGGAGGACAGTGAAACTACAGGCTTTAGCATGTCTCTACAAAGACACTGAGGAGACGAGGCTCCAGCTCCGTCCCTCTGTGGAGGACACAGTCAAACTACAGGCTTTAGCATGTCTCTACAAAGACACTGAGGAGACGAGGCTCCAGCTCCGTCCCTCTGTGGAGGACACAGTCAAACTACAGGCTTTAGCATGTCTCTACAAAGACACTGAGGAGACGAGGCTCCGTCCCTCTGTGGAGGACACAGTCAAACTACAGGCTTTAGCATGTCTCTACAAAGACACTGAGGAGACGAGGCTCCAGCTCCGTCCCTCTGGAGGATACAGTCAAACTACAGGCTTTAGCATGTCTCTACAAAGACACTGAGGAGACGAGGCTCCAGCTCCGTCCCTCTGGAGGATACAGTCAAACTACAGGCTTTAGCATGTCTCTACAAAGACACTGAGGAGACGAGGCTCCGTCCCTCTGTGGAGGACAGTCAAACTACAGGCTTTAGCATGTCTCTACAAAGACACTGAGGAGACGAGGCTCCAGCTCCGTCCCTCTGTGGAGGACACAGTGAAACTACAGGCTTTAGCATGTCTCTACAAAGACACTGAGGAGACGAGGCTCCGTCCCTCTGTGGAGGACAGTCAAACTACAGGCTTTAGCATGTCTCTACAAGGACACTGAGGAGACGAGGCTCCAGCTCCGTCCCTCTGTGGAGGACACAGTCAAACTACAGGCTTTAGCATGTCTCTACAAAGACACTGAGGAGACGAGGCTCCAGCTCCGTCCCTCTGTGGAGGACAGTGAAACTACAGGCTTTAGCATGTCTCTACAAAGACACTGAGGAGACGAGGCTCCAGCTCCGTCCCTCTGTGGAGGACACAGTCAAACTACAGGCTTTAGCATGTCTCTACAAAGACACTGAGGAGACGAGGCTCCAGCTCCGTCCCTCTGTGGAGGACACAGTGAAACTACAGGCTTTAGCATGTCTCTACAAAGACACTGAGGAGACGAGGCTCCAGCTCCGTCCCTCTGTGGAGGACACAGTCAAACTACAGGCTTTAGCATGTCTCTACAAAGACACTGAGGAGACGAGGCTCCGTCCCTCTGTGGAGGACACAGTGAAACTACAGGCTTTAGCATGTCTCTACAAAGACACTGAGGAGACGAGGCTCCGTCCCTCTGTGGAGGACACAGTGAAACTACAGGCTTTAGCATGTCTCTACAAAGACACTGAGGAGACGAGGCTCCAGCTCCGTCCCTCTGTGGAGGACACAGTCAAACTACAGGCTTTAGCATGTCTCTACAAAGACGCTGAGGAAAACAAGTCAAATAACAGAAATACCGCACATTGTTTAAATATTTTTCTCTGATTATTATGATTATAAACTCTGGAACATTCTTTAGTCTGCAGCGCTGAGAGGCAAAGCACTGACAAAACCAGAGTCTGCAGGGAACTACTACAACTACTACTACAACAAGTACTACAACAAGTACTACAACAAGTACTACAACAAGTACTACAACAAGTACTACAACAAGTACTACAACAAGTACTACAACAAGTACTACAACAAGGACTGCGACTACTGTGTTGGTATGTGTGGAATCACTCACCTTGGTTTGGGTGGAGTTTCTGCCTGTTGCACTGGACAAATAGGAAAAAAAGGTTAGAAAATCCTCCAGTTTCACCTCCCCTATAAACATGTACAATAGGGTCCACTCAGAAAGTCAAAGTAAGACAGATATTGCAATGTTTTTCAGTTTAACTCTGGGTTTTGTAGTTTTGTTTTTGTAGTCCTTTACCGTTAAAGTGTCTCTGGGTTTTGTAGTTTTTGGTAGATGTTTGTGTAGTCCTTTACCGTTAGAGGTTAAAGTGTCTCTGGGTTTTGTAGTTTTTGGTAGATGTTTGTGTAGTCCTTTACTGTTACAGAGTTTAAAGTGTCTCTGGGTTTTGTAGTTTTTGGTAGATGTTTGTGTAGTCCTTTACCGTTACAGAGGTTAAAGTGCCTCTGGGTTTTGTAGTTTTTGGTAGATGTTTGTGTAGTCCTTTACCGTTAGAGGTTAAAGTGTCTCTGGGTTTTGTAGTTTTTGGTAGATGTTTGTGTAGTCCTTTACCGTTAGAGGTTAAAGTGTCTCTGGGTTTTGTAGTTTTTGGTAGATGTTTGTGTAGTCCTTTACCGTCAGAGGTTAAAGTGTCTCTGGGTTTTGTAGTTTTTGGTAGATGTTTGTGTAGTCCTTTACCGTTAGAGGTTAAAGTGTCTCTGGGTTTTGTAGTTTTTGGTAGATGTTTGTGTAGTCCTTTACCGTTAGAGGTTAAAGTGTCTCTGGGTTTTGTAGTTTTTGGTAGATGTTTGTGTAGTCCTTTACCATTACAGAGGTTAAAGTGTCTCTGGGTTTTGTAGTTTTTGGTAGATGTTTGTGTAGTCCTTTACCGTTAGAGGTTAAAGTGTCTCTGGGTTTTGTAGTTTTTGGTAGATGTTTGTGTAGTCCTTTACCGTTACAGAGGTTAAAGTGTCTCTGGGTTTTGTAGTTTTTGGTAGATGTTTGTGTAGTCCTTTACCGTTACAGAGGTTAAAGTGTCTCTGGGTTTTGTAGTTTTTGGTAGATGTTTGTGTAGTCCTTTACCGTTAGAGGTTAAAGTGTCTCTGGGTTTTGTAGTTTTTGGTAGATGTTTGTGTAGTCCTTTACCATTACAGAGGTTAAAGTGTCTCTGGGTTTTGTAGTTTTTGGTAGATGTTTGTGTAGTCCTTTACCGTTAGAGGTTAAAGTGTCTCTGGGTTTTGTAGTTTTTGGTAGATGTTTTTGTAGTCCTTTACCGCTAGAGGTTAAAGTGTCTCTGAGTTTTGTAGTTTTTGGTAGATGTTTGTGTAGTCCTTTACCGTTACAGAGGTTAAAGTGTCTCTGGGTTTTGTAGTTTTTGGTAGATGTTTGTGTAGTCCTTTACTGTTAGAGGTTAAAGTGTCTCTGGGTTTTGTAGTTTTTGGTAGATGTTTGTGTAGTCCTTTACCGTTACAGAGGTTAAAGTGTCTCTGGGTTTTGTAGTTTTTGGTAGATGTTTGTGTAGTCCTTTACCATTACAGAGGTTAAAGTGTCTCTGGGTTTTGTAGTTTTTGGTAGATGTTTGTGTAGTCCTTTACCGTCAGAGGTTAAAGTGTCTCTGGGTTTTGTAGTTTTTGGTAGATGTTTGTGTAGTCCTTTACCGTTAGAGGTTAAAGTGTCTCTGGGTTTTGTAGTTTTTGGTAGATGTTTGTGTAGTCCTTTACCGTTACAGAGGTTAAAGTGTCTCTGGGTTTTGTAGTTTTTGGTAGATGTTTGTGTAGTCCTTTACCGTTAGAGGTTAAAGTGTCTCTGGGTTTTGTAGTTTTTGGTAGATGTTTGTGTTGTCCTTTACCGTTACAGAGGTTAAAGTGTCTCTGGGTTTTGTAGTTTTTAGTAGATGTTTGTGTAGTCCTTTACCGTCAGAGGTTAAAGTGTCTCTGGGTTTTGTAGTTTTTGGTAGATGTTTGTGTAGTCCTTTACCGTTAGAGGTTATAGTGTCTCTGGGTTTTGTAGTTTTTGGTAGATGTTTGTGTAGTCCTTTACCGTTAGAGGTTAAAGTGTCTCTGGGTTTTGTAGTTTTTGGTAGATGTTTGTGTAGTCCTTTACCGTTACAGAGGTTAAAGTGTCTCTGGGTTTTGTAGTTTTTGGTAGATGTTTGTGTAGTCCTTTACCGTTACAGAGGTTAAAGTGTCTCTGGGTTTTGTAGTTTTTGGTAGATGTTTGTGTAGTCCTTTACCGTTACAGAGGTTATAGTGTCTCTGGGTTTTGTAGTTTTTGGTAGATGTTTGTGTAGTCCTTTACCGTTACAGAGGTTAAAGTGTCTCTGGGTTTTGTAGTTTTTGGTAGATGTTTGTGTAGTCCTTTACCGTTACAGAGGTTATAGTGTCTCTGGGTTTTGTAGTTTTTGGTAGATGTTTGTGTAGTCCTTTACCGTTACAGAGGTTAAAGTGTCTCTGGGTTTTGTAGTTTTTGGTAGATGTTTGTGTAGTCCTTTACCGTTAGAGGTTAAAGTGTCTCTGGGTTTTGTAGTTTTTGGTAGATGTTTGTGTAGTCCTTTACCATTACAGAGGTTAAAGTGTCTCTGGGTTTTGTAGTTTTTGGTAGATGTTTGTGTAGTCCTTTACCGTTAGAGGTTAAAGTGTCTCTGGGTTTTGTAGTTTTTGGTAGATGTTTGTGTAGTCCTTTACCGTTACAGAGGTTAAAGTGTCTCTGGGTTTTGTAGTTTTTGGTAGATGTTTGTGTAGTCCTTTACCGTTACAGAGGTTAAAGTGTCTCTGGGTTTTGTAGTTTTTGGTAGATGTTTGTGTAGTCCTTTACCGTTAGAGGTTAAAGTGTCTCTGGGTTTTGTAGTTTTTGGTAGATGTTTGTGTAGTCCTTTACCATTACAGAGGTTAAAGTGTCTCTGGGTTTTGTAGTTTTTGGTAGATGTTTGTGTAGTCCTTTACCGTTAGAGGTTAAAGTGTCTCTGGGTTTTGTAGTTTTTGGTAGATGTTTTTGTAGTCCTTTACCGCTAGAGGTTAAAGTGTCTCTGAGTTTTGTAGTTTTTGGTAGATGTTTGTGTAGTCCTTTACCGTTACAGAGGTTAAAGTGTCTCTGGGTTTTGTAGTTTTTGGTAGATGTTTGTGTAGTCCTTTACTGTTAGAGGTTAAAGTGTCTCTGGGTTTTGTAGTTTTTGGTAGATGTTTGTGTAGTCCTTTACCGTTACAGAGGTTAAAGTGTCTCTGGGTTTTGTAGTTTTTGGTAGATGTTTGTGTAGTCCTTTACCATTACAGAGGTTAAAGTGTCTCTGGGTTTTGTAGTTTTTGGTAGATGTTTGTGTAGTCCTTTACCGTCAGAGGTTAAAGTGTCTCTGGGTTTTGTAGTTTTTGGTAGATGTTTGTGTAGTCCTTTACCGTTAGAGGTTAAAGTGTCTCTGGGTTTTGTAGTTTTTGGTAGATGTTTGTGTAGTCCTTTACCGTTACAGAGGTTAAAGTGTCTCTGGGTTTTGTAGTTTTTGGTAGATGTTTGTGTAGTCCTTTACCGTTAGAGGTTAAAGTGTCTCTGGGTTTTGTAGTTTTTGGTAGATGTTTGTGTAGTCCTTTACCGTTAGAGGTTAAAGTGTCTCTGGGTTTTGTAGTTTTTGGTAGATGTTTGTGTAGTCCTTTACCGTTACAGAGGTTAAAGTGTCTCTGGGTTTTGTAGTTTTTAGTAGATGTTTGTGTAGTCCTTTACCGTCAGAGGTTAAAGTGTCTCTGGGTTTTGTAGTTTTTGGTAGATGTTTGTGTAGTCCTTTACCGTTAGAGGTTATAGTGTCTCTGGGTTTTGTAGTTTTTGGTAGATGTTTGTGTAGTCCTTTACCGTTAGAGGTTAAAGTGTCTCTGGGTTTTGTAGTTTTTGGTAGATGTTTGTGTAGTCCTTTACCGTTACAGAGGTTAAAGTGTCTCTGGGTTTTGTAGTTTTTGGTAGATGTTTGTGTAGTCCTTTACCGTTACAGAGGTTAAAGTGTCTCTGGGTTTTGTAGTTTTTGGTAGATGTTTGTGTAGTCCTTTACCGTTACAGAGGTTATAGTGTCTCTGGGTTTTGTAGTTTTTGGTAGATGTTTGTGTAGTCCTTTACCGTTACAGAGGTTAAAGTGTCTCTGGGTTTTGTAGTTTTTGGTAGATGTTTGTGTAGTCCTTTACCGTTACAGAGGTTATAGTGTCTCTGGGTTTTGTAGTTTTTGGTAGATGTTTGTGTAGTCCTTTACCGTTACAGAGGTTAAAGTGTCTCTGGGTTTTGTAGTTTTTGGTAGATGTTTGTGTAGTCCTTTACCGTTAGAGGTTAAAGTGTCTCTGGGTTTTGTAGTTTTTGGTAGATGTTTGTGTAGTCCTTTACCGTTACAGAGGTTAAAGTGTCTCTGGGTTTTGTAGTTTTTGGTAGATGTTTGTGTAGTCCTTTACCGTTAGAGGTTAAAGTGTCTCTGGGTTTTGTAGTTTTTGGTAGATGTTTGTGTAGTCCTTTACCGTTAGAGGTTAAAGTGTCTCTGGGTTTTGTAGTTTTTGGTAGATGTTTGTGTAGTCCTTTACCGTTACAGAGGTTAAAGTGTCTCTGGGTTTTGTAGTTTTTGGTAGATGTTTGTGTAGTCCTTTACCGTTAGAGGTTAAAGTGTCTCTGGGTTTTGTAGTTTTTGGTAGATGTTTGTGTAGTCCTTTACCGTCAGAGGTTAAAGTGTCTCTGGGTTTTGTAGTTTTTGGTAGATGTTTGTGTAGTCCTTTACCGTTAGAGGTTAAAGTGTCTCTGGGTTTTGTAGTTTTTGGTAGATGTTGGTGTAGTCCTTTACCGTTAGAGGTTAAAGTGTCTCTGGGTTTTGTAGTTTTTGGTAGATGTTTGTGTAGTCCTTTACCGTTGCACAGGGGCAGCTTGTGCTTCCATCGCTCCAGCAGCATCAGCCCGAGCAGAGACACGCTCAGGAGGAAGAGCGGCCGCAAAGACGTGGACGAGATCAGCCTGAGAGAGAAATCAAATCGTGAACGAGGAGAACTGTCTTGTTGAAGTTTCAGTTTTCGGCTGGTAAAGGAATGTGTGGGTTTTTTTCCAGTGCAATGTTCTCGTCAGCGTAACTCGGTGTCGGGTCCAGCTGCTCAGACTGACACTAGCACGAGTACTACAGTAATTTAGCTTTTACGGCGCTATTTACGGCTTCAACGACTTTTACTCTGAACTTCTGCAGCTGACGAGGAAGTTAGAAGTGCTCCTTTAAACAACACATTTATAACCATTTATCAAAATAAACATCAGGACTGTCCTCCAGTCAGAAGCACAGGCCGGTCGTACTCACTGCAGAAACTACAATCAAACAAAGGACCAAGAGTATCGATGTCGTACGGATAAAAATAACAACTTTTCTTTATTAAATCGCTGCTTCACTGAAACAACAACAGATGTTTTCAGACATAATTACAAACAGATTCAAATCTGCCATAAGCACTTTAAAGTTTACATTTGACACATATCTTAATGTAGTTTTAGCTGAGATTTTGTCAACTTAACCTCATTTAAATGCACCAAATGTGATTGTAATACATTTTATAAATGCATAATATGTATTACAATCACATTTGGTGCATTTAAATGAGGCTCTTTGAAACTGTCAGTGAAGTGTGGATGATTTTAGTCTCTTCGTCACAGGTTTAGTCTCAGAAAAAAGTTTCAATTTAGTTTCAGCCTCATTTCAGTCAGAAAAATATAACTTTTACCAAAATATTTTAGTCACTGGTCATATGTAGCACTTTAGATTTGCATATATATCAAGCAAACATTATTTTTAAATGGTAGAAATACATAATAAATGCGATAATAAATGTTTTTTGCAGGTGACAGGTATTTAAACATAATAATGAGGAGTTAATAAACGGAAACCCACGTGCATAAAACGGTAATTACAGAAGTGCCTAAAAGATAAAGGAGAATATTCTAATACAACTCTGTGAGATTGTGAAATAAAGCGTGACATTAGCTCGTTGTGTTGTTACTCTATAGTTAATGTAGAAGTGTCTGAATGTTACTGATGAAGATCAAGGAGGTTCTCTCATGCAGCTCTGTGAGATTGTGAAATAAAGCGTGACATTAGCTTGTTTTGTTGTTGTAAACACGTTAGCTTGGGCCGTTAGCCGCTGCTACAGACACGGGATTAGCTAAACTAACCGGACTGATTGTTGTCCCGCAGAGCAGCGGCCTTTCCCTCTGAATAAAAGCTGTAATAAAGCCTTAAAGGAGTGAAAGTGCGGTACCAGAAGAGCGTGTTGAGGGTGACGGCCGCGGACACGCTGTACACGGGCCTCTCCCAGACCAACAGCCGCTGGAGCCACAGCAGCAGCGGCTCGTACTGCGACAGCCAGCCGCGCACTCGCTCCGTGAGGCGGGCCAGCTCCGGGTCCTCGTCCCCCGGGCCCGCGGGGAACAGCGCCTCCACAGACCCGGGCAGAGCGTGTCCAGGCCCGGCCCCGGGCTCCAGGGACGGCCCGCTGAGCTGCTCCGCACTCGCCATGTTTCTGTTTGTGCTGGTCACGGGGCGAGAGGACCGAGAGGACAGGCTCCAGCTGAGGCTTCTTCAGAGGCTGTTAGTGCGGAGAGGAGCGCAGTGCCGCCGCCTGCTGGTCACTCTGAGCACTACAACAACTACTGAGGAAACAGGTCTGTGAATTATTTGTTAATGGAGACGTGAACAGTCAGTTGTTGTTCGTATGTGTACAGTCATGGTGCGTTCCAGGCCCTGGTACCTGGTATTTTTCCCACTTGAAAGTTACCAGTTACGACTTCAGCGCGTTGCAGGTGATTGAAGTCGTTTGTAACAAAACTGCTAATGCTACAACAGTTAGCTCATCGATGCTAACGTTATATGAACGTTTCTTCAAACCAGATCTCATTACAAACATGCGACATAACGTTGTGTTGAAGCTGTGACCAAAAGTAACGTTCACGTCACCGATGCAGTGGTTTGTTATTTGTACAGTTTTAGCATTAGCGGCGCGGCACCACTGGGGGGCGCCATTACTGTCTTTGTCTCGTATACAAACTTGAGCAGTCTTCAGGTTTCCGAGTTTACAAGTTGTAATTTCCAGTTCGAGCGGCTCCAAAGCATTTTTCCAAGTGGGAAGTGGTAAATTTACGAGTTACCAGGTGCCTGGAACGCACCATTAGCGTCACACATAATCTTTGCAGCAGCTCATATGTCATGGGTTGGAGTTCTGCTCAGTTTAAGCTCATATGTGCTCAAGGTACACTAGCTCTGTGTGACACATCCTTACTTACTTATTGTTATCTATATACTTAAAACTATTTGATGCTTTTCTCCTCTTTTTGTCATTGTCTGTGTTGTCAGTTTGCATTTATTTAATCTCTGTTTTGTTTTGTTTTGTTTGTCTTATATTATTGTCTTGTCTCCTTTTGTTGAATTTTTACCGTGAGTTTGGTTCTGTTTCTTACAGCAATGTGCCAGGTATCATCTCTGGCTGTTTTAAAATAAAAATAATAATAATAAAAAAGAAATTAGCGTCACACTGTAAAGGCTATACTGCCACCTGGTGGTTACTCAATAGTATGCCTATCATTAAACTTTTGTAGTGCTCTATTGACCCGTTTTTGTCTTTTTTTTTTTACCCGTTTTTGTTGCTTTTTTGACCTGTTTCTGACGCCTCTTTGTCCCGTTTTTGTCGTTTTTGCTTTTTTGACCCGTTTTTGTCGCTTTTTTCGCATTTAATGACCCTGTTTGTTGTTTTCGACCCGTTTTTGTCGCTTTTTTGACCCGTTTTGTCGTTTTCGACCCGTTTTGAGGGGAAAAAGGGGGGAAAAAGGCGGCAGATGCGGACGACCGGGCACAGACTGGTACCAGGCCACATCGGTACGTAAAAACCTTGTTGAGAAGCGGCCGCCAAACCGCGCCCGCGTCCTCTCACTTCCGGTCACTGACGGACTAAAACGAAGCTGAAAAAAGAGCGTTTGTTTACTGGTGTGTCGTGTGTAAAGCAAATGTTATGGGTTCAATTCCTCCTCTCTCAGACAGTCCTCTGTAACCTGACGTCACTGTTATGTCTGAATGTGTAACTCTTGGGGAGTTGTGTGTGGTCAGGGGGCCAGTCTGTGGTCAGGGGGCCAGTCTGTGGTCAGGGGGCCAGTCTGTGGTCAGGGGGCCAGTCTGTGGTCAGGGGGCCAGTCTGTGGTCAGGGGGCCAGTCTGTGTCCACCTCTTCAATAAACGGAGATCTGCCATTTTTCTCCAAAGAGTAACCGGGCTCTGCCTCTCTCTGCTCTCGCACCTTTACACTCATTACTTCTGTCAGACACAGTTCCTTGGTGATGACCGTCTTTGTCGCTTTTTTTTGGACCCGTTTTTATCGTTTTTGACCCGTTTTAGTCACTTTTGTCGCTCGTAATGACCCGGTTTGTCGTTTTAGACCCGTTTTAGTCACTTTTGTTGCTCGTAAATGACCCGGTTTGTCATTTTTGACCCGTTTTTGTCACTTTTGTCGCTCGTGATGACCCGGTTTGTCGTTTTTGACCCGTTTTTGTCACTTTTGTCGCTCGTAAATGACCCGGTTTGTCATTTTTGACCCGTTTTTGTCACTTTTGTCACTGTAGATGACCCGGTTTGTCGTTTTAGACCCGTTTTTGTCACTTTTGTCGCTTGTAATGACCCGGTTTTATCGTTTTAGACCCGTTTTAGTCACTTTTGTCGCTCGTAATGACCCGGTTTGTCGTTTTAGACCCGTTTTTGTCACTTTTGTCGCTCGTGATGACCCGGTTTGTCGTTTTTGACCCGTTTTTGTCACTTTTGTCGCTCGTAAATGACCCGGTTTGTCATTTTTGACCCGTTTTTGTCACTTTTGTCACTGTAAATGACCCGGTTTGTCGTTTTAGACCCGTTTTTGTCACTTTTGTCGCTTGTAATGACCCGGTTTTATCGTTTTAGACCCGTTTTAGTCACTTTTGTCGCTCGTAATGACCCGGTTTGTCAATTTTGACCCGTTTTTGTCACTTTTGTCGCTCGTAATGACCCGGTTTGTCGTTTTAGACCCGTTTTTGTCGCTTTTGTCGCTCGTAATGACCCGGTTTTATCGTTTTTGACCCTTTTTTCTCACTTTTGTCGCTCGTAATGACCCGTTTTTATCGTTTTAGACCCGTTTTAGTCACTTTTGTCGCTCGTAATGACCCGGTTTGTCGTTTTCGACCCGTTTTAGTCACTTTTGTCGCTTGTAATGACCCGGTTTGTCGTTTTCGACCCGTTTTCGTCACTTTTGTCGCTCGTAATGACCCGGTTTGTCGTTTTCGACCCGTTTTAGTCACTTTTGTCGCTTGTAATGACCCGGTTTGTCGTTTTCGACCCGTTTTCGTCACTTTTGTCGCTCGTAATGACCCGGTTTGTCGTTTTCGACCCGTTTTCGTCACTTTTGTCGCTCGTAATGACCCGTTTTTATCGTTTTTGACCCGTTTTTGTCACTTTTGTTGCTCGTAATGACCCGGTTTGTTGTTTTCGACCCGTTTTAGTCACTTTTGTCGCTCGTAATGACCCGTTTTTATCGTTTTTGACCCGTTTTTGTCACTTTTGTTGCTCGTAATGACCCGGTTTGTCGTTTTCGACCCGTTTTTCTCACTTTTGACCCGTTTTTGTCACTTTTGTCGCTCGTAATGACCCGGTTTGTCGTTTTAGACCCGTTTTTGTCACTTTTGTCGCTCGTAATGACCCGGTTTGTCGTTTTAGACCCGTTTTTGTCACTTTTGTCGCTTTTTTGACCCGTTTTTTTCCGCCTTTTTTATTTTATTTTTTTTTCAAAAGTGGCAACAAAAAAAAAAAACTTTTAGCTGCTTTTTTCCCCCCGTTTTTGTCACTCACCCATTTTTCTCCCTTTTTCCCCCCATTTTTGTCCCTGACCCGTTTACTCGTTTTTGTCGACCTATTTTTGTACACTTTTTATTGTTTTTTGACCCTTTGTTTTTGTTTTTTGACCCTTTGTTTTTGACCGTTTGTTTCCCTCAGAGACACTGAGACCAGAGCCAGGCTCGATCCCACAACCTTTAGACCTTTGTGAAGCCACTTTCATTGTGCAGTGACTTGACCTCTGAGCCACAGCGGCTCTGCTTCCTCAGGTTCAGGTTCTTCTATAGGTGCTTATAGAAGTAAAGCTCAGGGAGGAAGAGGCTCAACCAGACAAAACAAACAAACACACTCACTGGAGTTTGTCAGGGCAGTAGCTCAGTGAGGAGAGCGTCTGGTTACTCGTGTGTCGTCTGGGAACCAAATGTTGTGGGTTCAATTCCTCCTGAATCCTCAATGAAGTACTTTTAGTACTTAGTGCCATCACTAAAGTATAACGTCACTAAAACCCTGCAGCTCTCAGAACCATCACAGGCTCAAGTCAAACTGACACAGGTGGGACTCGATCCCAGAACCTCAGGGTCAACATACTTTTAAAGTCCTGCGATTTAACCACTCCACCACATCAGGATACAGATGTTCTCTGTCATGTGTTTATTTGACTTCACTTAACAGACGCACAGTTGATTTTATTGATATTTATGACATTTAACTCCAGATGTTTGCTGTGGCAGGAGCTCAGTGACTAGAGCTGTTGGATAAAGTGAACCTTCCCTGATCCAAAGGTTGAGAGTTCGATTCCCGCTCTCTCACAGAAAGCTCTAGTTTTAAACCATTATTGTTTGAGTTTTACTAAACTACAGACGTGGAAGTAACAGGTGGGACTTGAACCCACGACCTCAGACAGATGAGTGTTCTTAAAGCCCTGTGCCTTCACCACTGCACCACATCTGCACACTGTCTGTCCCTGTTATGAGTTTATTTGACTTCACAGATGCACAGTTCATTCATGACTAAACTTCTGTTTCTCAGATGTAAAAGCAACAGCAAACAGGACTCGAACCCATGACCTCAGGGCAGGAGAAAGTTCTTAAAGCCCGACATCTGAACCACGCGACCACATCAGCACATTGGAGCTGTTTCAGTCTCACCGTCATGAGTTTGTTAAAGTGAACTGAGCGTCTCAGTGACGAGAGCCGACAGTTGAAATAAAGCGTCCCTGATCCAAAGGTTGCGGGTTCGACTCCCGCTCTCTCACAGAAAGCAGCAGTTTTAAAGTATAGTGTGGTTTAGTGCAGCTGTTGGTTAAATGTGTGACGTCTGATCCTTTAGTTTGAAACTATAATGTGGTTTGAGTCTGAACAAACGTCACAGACAGAAGTGGATCAACAGCCCTGGCACAGGCGGGATTCGAACCCTGCACGTCTTTGCAGCAGACGCTTTTTTAACCCCTGGACCATCAGACACACTGAGAGTCTCACAGATGATCAGGCTGAAGAAGCTTCAGCTCCTCAAGCACTCACACCTGAGTCACCAGTGAAGGTTCAGCTTAAATCTACAGACGTGGATGGTTGTCCTCGTGTGATGAAGGCCACAGAGTAGAGTAAAAAAAAAATCAAGCATGCAGTGCCCTCGATAACCTGCAGATGGCGCCACACAGACGGTTTTGGACACAAAGACAGGATTTCAACAAATATGCTCTAAAGCAGGGGTGCCCAAAGTGGGGCCCGCGGGCCAAATTTGGCCCGCCGGAACAATTAGCTAGGCCCGCCAGAGGGTGACCTACTTTTGCGCCGCATCTGGTTAATAACTCTCTCTCCCGTTCATTCTCAATGGCAAATATGGATGCAGTACACTTTTTGTCCACCAGCGTCAAATTGGGGGCGCTGTTTCGCTCCTTTCGCAAAGTTAAGGAAACACTGTTCTGGTGTTTTGGTGTTTATCAATCACAGAGCGTCGTAGCATCAACTTTCCCATTTTTCCAACTTTTTCTTTGCAAAAATCGTTGACATCTATGACTTATAAAAGAATTTATGCTGAACTGACACTTTCAAAATGATATAATATGGCATTGTCTTTGACTTAAAGAAATGAATGAGCTAAAGTCACTGTAGGTGTTGTTTCCATTTTGCTCTATATTGCTACAATAATTGATTTTGTTCTACTAAAACTAGGCTTTTGTAGCATGTTAACCCCTTAACTTCCACCTGAACTGAGCACATTTTCTCCAGTTTGGCTTTACCCCAGTCCAAAAGCTTCTGGAAAAAAGCTGTGAAAATAGCAACAAAACTGAGACGAAAACAATGATGGAAATGTGAGAAAAAAGTGACGAAAAATTGATGGAAAAAAATGACGAAAAAATGCCAAAAATATGACAAAAAATGACAAAATAATGACATAAAAGTTACAAAAATGAGTTGAATACCCAACAAAAAAATGATGGGAAAAAAAATCTGATGACGTGAGGAAAAAGGTTAATTGCATAGATTGAAATAAATGCAAAGGTATACCAAAAAAGAAAATAAAGTAACTTTTATTATTTGTAGTTATGTTTCACGCTTGACATCGCCGTGTTTGGCCCGCGACCCACTGGCACTTTTTCATTTTGGCCCTCGGAGACAAAAAGTTTGGGCCCCCCTGCTCTAAAGTGACAAAATAGTGACAGATACACGTAGACAACACTATAACACACACGTTTATACAACTTAGCTACAGAAAAAGTTGATTTTGGGGTTAGTTGTTTTTAAACTGAACTGAATCTTCATTTATCTGAGATTATCCACATTTACAGACTAGCTCAGTGAGTAGAGTAATAAAAATAAAATTAATAATAAATAAAAAATAATAATCATAATAATCATAAAAAAATAACACACGGGGATAAAAGAAAACAAAGAAGGGGTTTGAGGAAAAGCTCGTTTGCAGAGGTGGGTTTTGACACTGATTTAAAGTTTGGGAGTGAGTTCCAAAGGGCGGGGGCTCAGCTGTATTCAGGTCCAGCTGGGATGGAGGTGGGGCGGAGGGAGGTGTGGGTGTAGGAGGATCCAGGTGGGGGATTTACTGCAGTCCATGGGTTTGTGCCAGGTTTCAGTGAGACAGAGTCAATCCACTTTATTGTCGATGATGAACTGACAGAGGAGCAGCTTTTATTGCTGACTGATCTCGTGTCTTAAGAGGCTTTGGCTGTGAAGTCACGTGACGAGTGCGCAGATGACGTATGCGGATGTTGTTGTTGTGCCGGTGCACGGGCGCACTGGAGAGATGGAAACTGTTTCCACCGCTGAAGTTGTAGAGGAGATGGCGGCGGGAGCCTCGGTGGATGTCGGGACGGAGGAGACGGGCTTGTTGCAGAGTTGTGCTGATGTCCAGTGAAGGAGGTGCGCGGGGGCTGAATCTGAGCAGCTGCGAGGACGCGTATGAAGCGCCGCGGTCGGAGCCGGGGATGGAAACAGCCGCGGAGAGGCAGCAGGAAAGTCACGAACAGTAGCCGCGTTGCGGACAGGCTGCCCCGGAGGGCAGGCCGGCAGTAACCGGGTTGTATTCCGCTGCTCGAGCGAATAACAGCGGGGTTGGGCCGTAGGCAGCCCCGGGAGCTCACAGCACAGTCACACCGTGACAGGCGGCAGATGCGGACGACCGGGCACAGACTGGTACCAGGCCACATCGGTACGTAAAAACCGTGTTGAGAAGCGGCCGCCAAACCGCGCCCGCGTCCTCTCACTTCCGGTCACTGACGGACTAAAACGAAGCAGAAAAAAGAGCGTTTGTTTACTGGTGTGTCGTGTGTAAAGCAAATGTTACCAGTCTGTGTCCACCTCTTCAATAAACGGAGATCTGCCATTTTTCTCCAAAGAGTAACCGGGCTCTGCCTCTCTCTGCTCTCGCACCTTTACACTCATTACTTCTGTCAGACACTTTCTTGGTGATGACCGTCTTTGTCGCTTTTTTTGGACCCGTTTTTATCGTTTTAGACCCGTTTTTGTCACTTTTGTCGCTCGTAATGACCCGGTTTGTCGATTTTGACCCGTTTTTGTCACTTTTGTCGCTCGTAATGACCCGGTTTGTTGTTTTCGACCCGTTTTAGTCACTTTTGTCGCTGTAAATGACCCGTTTTTTTGTTTTCGACCCGTTTTTGTCACTTTTGTCGCTCGTAATGACCCGGTTTGTCGTTTTAGACCCGTTTTTGTCACTTTTGTCGCTCGTAATGACCCGGTTTGTTGTTTTCGATCCGTTTTGTCACTTTTGTCGCTCGTAAATGACCCGGTTTGTCGTTTTCGACCCGTTTTAGTCGCTTTTGTCGCTCGTAATGACCCGGTTTGTCGTTTTCGACCCGTTTTTGTCACTTTTGTCGCCCGTATTGACCCGGTTTGTTGTTTTAGACCCGTTTTAGTCGCTTTTGTCACTTTTGTCGCCCGTAATGACCCGGTTTGTTGTTTTAGACCCGTTTTAGTCGCTTTTGTCGCTCGTAATGACCCGGTTTGTTGTTTTAGACCCGTTTTGTCACTTTTGTCGCTGTAAATGACCCGGTTTGTCGTTTTCGACCCGTTTTAGTCACTTTTGTCGCTCGTATTGACCCGGTTTGTTGTTTTAGACCCGTTTTTGTCACTTTTGTCGCCCGTATTGACCCGGTTTGTTGTTTTAGACCCGTTTTAGTCGCTTTTGTCACTTTTGTCGCCCGTAATGACCCGGTTTGTTGTTTTAGACCCGTTTTAGTCGCTTTTGTCGCTCGTAATGACCCGGTTTGTTGTTTTAGACCCGTTTTGTCACTTTTGTCGCTGTAAATGACCCGGTTTGTCGTTTTCGACCCGTTTTAGTCACTTTTGTCGCTCGTGATGACCCGGTTTGTCGTTTTCGACCCGTTTTTGTCACTTTTGTCGCTGTAAATGACCCGTTTTTTTGTTTTCGACCCGTTTTTGTCACTTTTGTCGCTTGTAATGACCCGGTTTGTTGTTTTCGACCCGTTTTAGTCACTTTTGTCGCTGTAAATGACCCGTTTTTTTGTTTTCGACCCGTTTTAGTCACTTTTGTCGCTCGTAATGACCCGGTTTGTTGTTTTCGACCCGTTTTAGTCACTTTTGTCACTTGTAATGACCCGGTTTGTCGTTTTAGACCCGTTTTTGTCGCTTTTTTGACCCGTTTTTTTCCGCCTTTTTTTTTTTTTTTTTCTAAAGTGGCAAAAAAAACAAAAAAAACTTTTAGCTGCTTTTTTCCCCCGTTTTTGTCACTCACCCATTTTTCTCCCCCCATTTTTGTCCCTGACCTGTTTTTGTCCCTTTTACTCGTTTTTGTCGACCTATTTTTGACACCTTTTTTTGTACACTTTTTATTGTTTTTTGACCCTTTGTTTTTGTTTTTTGACCCTTTGTTTTTGACCGTTTGTTTCCCTCAGAGACACTGAGACCAGAGCCAGGCTCGATCCCACAACCTTTAGACCTTTGTGATGCCACTTTCATTGTGCAGTGACTTGACCTCTGAGCCACAGCGGCTCTGCTTCCTCAGGTTCAGGTTCTTCTATAGGTGCTTATAGAAGTAAAGCTCAGGGAGGAAGAGGCTCAACCAGACAAAACAAACACACTCACTGGAGTTTGTCAGGGCAGTAGCTCAGTGAGGAGAGCGTCTGGTTACTCGTGTGTCGTCTGGGAACCAAATGTTGTGGGTTCAATTCCTCCTGAATCCTCAATGAAGTACTTTTAGTACTTAGTGCCATCACTAAAGTATAACGTCACTAAAACCCTGCAGCTCTCAGAACCATCACAGGCTCAAGTCAAACTGACACAGGTGGGACTCGATCCCAGAACCTCAGGGTCAACACACTTTTAAAGTCCTGTGATTTAACCACTCCACCACATCAGGATACAGATGTTCTCTGTCATGTGTTTATTTGACTTCACTTAACAGACGCACAGTTGATTTTATTGATATTTATGACATTTAACTCAAGATGTTTGCTGTGGCAGGAGCTCAGTGACTAGAGCTGTTGGATAAAGTGAACCTTCCCTGATCCAAAGGTTGAGAGTTCGATTCCCGCTCTCTCACAGAAAGCTCTAGTTTTAAACCATTATTGTTTGAGTTTTACTAAACTACAGACGTGGAAGTAACAGGTGGGACTTGAACCCACGACCTCAGACAGATGAGTCGTCTTAAAGCCCTGTGCCTTCACCACTGCACCACATCTGCACACTGTCTCTCCCTGTTATGAGTTTATTTGACTTCACAGATGCACAGTTCATTCATGACTAAACTTCTGTTTCTCAGATGTAAAAGCAACAGCAAACAGGACTCGAACCTATGACCTCAGGACAGGAGAAACTTCTTAAAGCCCGACATCTGAACCGCTCGACCACATCAGCACATTGGAGCTGTTTCAGTCTCACTGTCATGAGTTTGTTAAACTGAACTGAACGTCTTAGTGACGAGAGCCGACAGTTGAAATAAAGCGTCCCTGATCCAAAGGTTGCGGGTTCGACTCCCGCTCTCTCACAGAAAGCAGCAGTTTTAAAGTATAGTGCGGTTTAGTGCAGCTGTTGGTTAAATGTGTGACGTCTGATCCTTTAGTTTGAAACTATAATGTGGTTTGAGTCTGAACCAACGTCACAGACAGAAGTGGATCAACAGCCCTGGCACAGGCGGGATTCGAACCCTGCACGTCTTTGCAGCAGACGCTTTTTTAACCCCTGGACCATCAGACACACTGAGAGTCTCACAGATGATCAGGCTGAAGAAGCTTCAGCTCCTCAAGCTCTCACACCTGAGTCACCAGTGAAGGTTCAGATTCAATCTACAGACGTGGATGGTTGTCCTCGTGTGATGAAGGCCACAGAGTAGAGTAAAAAAAAAAATCAAGCATGCAGTGCCCTCGATAACCTGCAGATGGCGCCACACAGACGGTTTTGAGACAGGATTTCAACAAATATGCTCTAAAGTGACAAAATCGTGACAGATACACGTAGACAACACTATAACACACACGTTTATACAACTTAGCTACAGAAAACGTTGATTTTGGGGTTAGTTGTTTTTTAAACTGAACTGAATCTTCATTTATCTGAGATTATCCACATTTACAGACTAGCTCAGTGAGTAGAGTAATAAAAATAAAATTAATAATAAATAAAAAATAATAATCATAATAATCATAAAAAAAATAACACACGGGGGATAAAAGAAAACAAAGAAGGGGTTTGAGGAAAAGCTCGTTTGCAGAGGTGGGTTTTGATACTGATTTAAAGTTTGGGAGTGAGTTCCAAAGGGCGGGGCTCAGCTGTATTCAGGTCCAGCTGGGATGGAGGTGGGGCGGAGGGAGGTGTGGGTGTAGGAGGATCCAGGTGGGATGGAGGTGGGCGGAGGGAGGTGTGGGTGTAGGAGGATCCAGGTGGGATGGAGGTGGGGCGGAGGGAGGTGTGGGTGTAGGAGGATCCAGGTGGGGGATTTACTGCAGTCCATGGGTTTGTGGCAGGTTTCAGTGAGACAGAGTCAATCCACTTTATTGTCGATGATGAACTGACAGAGGAGCAGCTTTTATTGCTGACTGATCTCGTGTCTTAAGAGGCTTTGGTTGTGAAGTCACGTGACGAGTGCGCAGATGACGTATGCGGATGTTGTTGTTGTGCCGGTGCACTGGAGAGATGGAAACTGTTTCCACCGCTGAAGTTGTAGAGGAGATGGCGGCGGGAGCCTCGGTGGATGTCGGGACGGAGGAGACGGGCTTGTTGCAGAGTTGTGCTGATGTCCAGTGAAGGAGGTGCGCGGGGGCTGAATCTGAGCAGCTGCGAGGACGCGTATGAAGCGCCGCGGTCGGAGCCGGGGATGGAAACAGCCGCGGAGAGGCAGCAGGAAAGCCACGAACAGTAGCCGCGTCGCGGACAGGCTGCCCCGGAGGGCAGGCCGGCAGTAACCGGGTTGTATTCCGCTGCTCGAGCGGAACACAGCGGGGTTGGGCCGTATCAGCCCCGGGAGCTCACAGCACAGTCACACCGGGACAGGCGGCAGATGCGGACGACCGGGCACAGACTGTTTCCAGGCCACATCGGTACGTAAAAACCGTGTTGAGAAGCGGCCGCCAAACCGCGGCCGCGTCCTCTCACTTCCGGTCACTGACGGACTAAAAGGAAGCGGAAAAAAGAGCGTTTGTTTACTGGTGTGTCGTGTGTAAACCAAATGTTACCAGTCTGTGTCCACCTCTTCAATAAACGGAGATCTGCCATTTTTCTCCAAAGAGTAACCGGGCTCTGCCTCTCTCTGCTCTCGCACCTTTACACTCATTACTTCTGTCAGACACTTTCTTGGTGATGACCGTCTTTGTCGCTTTTGTCGCTTTTTTTTTGACCCGTTTTTATCGTTTTAGACCCGTTTTTGTCACTTTTGTCGCTCGTAATGACCCGGTTTGTCGTTTTAGACCCGTTTTAGTCACTTTTGTCGCTCGTAATGACCCGGTTTGTCGTTTTTGACCCGTTTTAGTCACTTTTGTCGCTCGTAATGACCCGGTTTGTCGTTTTTGACCCGTTTTAGTCACTTTTGTCGCTCGTAATGACCCGGTTTGTCGTTTTAGACCCGTTTTAGTCACTTTTGTTGCTCGTAATGACCCGGTTTGTCGTTTTAGACCCGTTTTAGTCACTTTTGTCGCTCGTAATGACCCGGTTTGTCGTTTTAGACCCGTTTTTGTCACTTTTGTCGCTCGTAATGACCCGGTTTGTCAATTTTGACCCGTTTTTGTCGCTTTTGTCGCTCGTAATGACCCGGTTTGTCGTTTTAGACCCGTTTTTGTCACTTTTGTCGCTCGTAATGACCCGGTTTGTCGTTTTTGACCCGTTTTTGTCACTTTTGTCGCTCGTAATGAACCGGTTTGTCGTTTTAGACCCGTTTTTGTCACTTTTGTCGCTCGTAATGACCCGGTTTGTCGTTTTTGACCCGTTTTTGTCACTTTTGTCGCTCGTAATGACCCGGTTTGTCGTTTTAGACCCGTTTTTGTCACTTTTGTCGCTCGTAATGACCCGGTTTGTCAATTTTGACCCGTTTTTGTCACTTTTGTCGCTCGTAATGACCCGGTTTGTCGTTTTAGACCCGTTTTTGTCACTTTTGTCGCTCGTAATGACCCGGTTTGTCGTTTTAGACCCGTTTTTGTCACTTTTGTCACTGTAAATGACCCGGTTTGTCGTTTTTGACCCGTTTTTGTCACTTTTGTCGCTCATAATGACCCGGTTTGTCGTTTTAGACCCGTTTTTGTCACTTTTGTCGCTCGTAATGACCCGGTTTGTCGATTTTGACCCGTTTTTGTCACTTTTGTTGCTGGAAATGACCCGGTTTGTCGATTTTGACCCGTTTTTGTCACTTTTGTCGCTCGTAATGACCCGGTTTGTCGTTTTTGACCCGTTTTTGTCACTTTTGTCGCTCGTAATGACCCGGTTTGTCGTTTTTGACCCGTTTTTGTCACTTTTGTCGCTCGTAATGACCCGGTTTGTCGTTTTAGACCCGTTTTTGTCACTTTTGTCGCTCGTAATGACCCGGTTTGTCGTTTTTGACCCGTTTTTTAAAAAGAAAAAGAAAAAAAAAGCAGCATTTTTTTTTTTTTTCGCTGCAAAAAAAAAAAAAAATGTTGCCGCTTTTTTTCCCTGTTTTTCTCACTCACCCATTTTCCTTCCTTTTCCCCCCATTCTTGTCCCTGACCCGTTTCTGTGGGGGGGTGTTCCCGTTTTTGTCCCTTTTACTTGTTTTTGTTGACCTGTTTTTGACCCTTTTTATTTTTAACCTGTTTTTATTGTTTTTTTTGACCCTTTGTTTTTGACCCTTTGTTTTTGTTTTTTGACCCTTTGTTTTTGACCGTTTGTTTCCCTCAGTGACACTGAGACCAGAGCCAGGCTCGATCCCACAACCTTTAGACCTTTGTGAAGCCACTTTCATTGTGCAGTGACTTGACCTCTGAGCCACAGCGGCTCTGCTTCCTCAGGTTCAGGTTCTTCTATAGGTGCTTATAGAAGTAAAGCTCAGGGAGGAAGAGGCTCAACCAGACAAAACAAACACACTCACTGGAGTTTGTCAGGGCAGTAGCTCAGTGAGGAGAGTGTCTGGTTACTCGTGTGTCGTCTGGGAACCAGATGTTGTGGGTTCAATTCCTCCTGAATCCTCAAAGAAGTACTTTTAGTACTTAGTGCCATCACTAAAGTATAACGTCACTAAAACCCTGCAGCTCTCAGAACCATCACAGGCTCAAGTCAAACTGACACAGGTGGGACTCGATCCCAGAACCTCAGGGTCAACACACTTTTAAAGTCCTGTGATTTAACCACTCCACCACATCAGGATACAGATGTTCTCTGTCATGTGTTTATTTGACTTCACTTAACAGACGCACAGTTGATTTTATTGATATTTATGACATTTAACTCAAGATGTTTGCTGTGGCAGGAGCTCAGTGACTAGAGCTGTTGGATAAAGTGAACCTTCCCTGATCCAAAGGTTGAGAGTTCGATTCCCGCTCTCTCACAGAAAGCTCTAGTTTTAAACCATTATTGTTTGAGTTTTACTAAACTACAGACGTGGAAGTAACAGGTGGGACTTGAACCCACGACCTCAGACAGATGAGTCGTCTTAAAGCCCTGTGCCTTCACCACTGCACCACATCTGCACACTGTCTCTCCCTGTTATGAGTTTATTTGACTTCACAGATGCACAGTTCATTCATGACTAAACTTCTGTTTCTCAGATGTAAAAGCAACAGCAAACAGGACTCGAACCTATGACCTCAGGACAGGAGAAACTTCTTAAAGCCCGACATCTGAACCGCTCGACCACATCAGCACATTGGAGCTGTTTCAGTCTCACTGTCATGAGTTTGTTAAACTGAACTGAACGTCTTAGTGACGAGAGCCGACAGTTGAAATAAAGCGTCCCTGATCCAAAGGTTGCGGGTTCGACTCCCGCTCTCTCACAGAAAGCAGCAGTTTTAAAGTATAGTGCGGTTTAGTGCAGCTGTTGGTTAAATGTGTGACGTCTGATCCTTTAGTTTGAAACTATAATGTGGTTTGAGTCTGACCCAACGTCACAGACAGAAGTGGATCAACAGCCCTGGCACAGGCGGGATTCGAACCCTGCACGTCTTTGCAGCAGACGCTTTTTTAACCCCTGGACCATCAGACACACTGAGAGTCTCACAGATGATCAGGCTGAAGAAGCTTCAGCTCCTCAAGCTCTCACACCTGAGTCACCAGTGAAGGTTCAGATTCAATCTACAGACGTGGATGGTTGTCCTCGTGTGATGAAGGCCACAGAGTAGAGTAAAAAAAAAAATCAAGCATGCAGTGCCCTCGATAACCTGCAGATGGCGCCACACAGACGGTTTTGAGACAGGATTTCAACAAATATGCTCTAAAGTGACAAAATCGTGACAGATACACGTAGACAACACTATAACACACACGTTTATACAACTTAGCTACAGAAAACGTTGATTTTGGGGTTAGTTGTTTTTTAAACTGAACTGAATCTTCATTTATCTGAGATTATCCACATTTACAGACTAGCTCAGTGAGTAGAGTAATAAAAATAAAATTAATAATAAATAAAAAATAATAATCATAATAATCATAAAAAAAATAACACACGGGGGATAAAAGAAAACAAAGAAGGGGTTTGAGGAAAAGCTCGTTTGCAGAGGTGGGTTTTGATACTGATTTAAAGTTTGGGAGTGAGTTCCAAAGGGCGGGGCTCAGCTGTATTCAGGTCCAGCTGGGATGGAGGTGGGGCGGAGGGAGGTGTGGGTGTAGGAGGATCCAGGTGGGATGGAGGTGGGCGGAGGGAGGTGTGGGTGTAGGAGGATCCAGGTGGGATGGAGGTGGGGCGGAGGGAGGTGTGGGTGTAGGAGGATCCAGGTGGGGGATTTACTGCAGTCCATGGGTTTGTGGCAGGTTTCAGTGAGACAGAGTCAATCCACTTTATTGTCGATGATGAACTGACAGAGGAGCAGCTTTTATTGCTGACTGATCTCGTGTCTTAAGAGGCTTTGGTTGTGACGTCACGTGACGAGTGCGCAGATGACGTATGCGGATGTTGTTGTTGTGCCGGTGCACTGGAGAGATGGAAACTGTTTCCACCGCTGAAGTTGTAGAGGAGATGGCGGCGGGAGCCTCGGTGGATGTCGGGACGGAGGAGACGGGCTTGTTGCAGAGTTGTGCTGATGTCCAGTGAAGGAGGTGCGCGGGGGCTGAATCTGAGCAGCTGCGAGGACGCGTATGAAGCGCCGCGGTCGGAGCCGGGGATGGAAACAGCCGCGGAGAGGCAGCAGGAAAGCCACGAACAGTAGCCGCGTCGCGGACAGGCTGCCCCGGAGGGCAGGCCGGCAGTAACCGGGTTGTATTCCGCTGCTCGAGCGGAACACAGCGGGGTTGGGCCGTATCAGCCCCGGGAGCTCACAGCACAGTCACACCGGGACAGGCGGCAGATGCGGACGACCGGGCACAGACTGTTTCCAGGCCACATCGGTACGTAAAAACCGTGTTGAGAAGCGGCCGCCAAACCGCGGCCGCGTCCTCTCACTTCCGGTCACTGACGGACTAAAAGGAAGCGGAAAAAAGAGCGTTTGTTTACTGGTGTGTCGTGTGTAAACCAAATGTTACCAGTCTGTGTCCACCTCTTCAATAAACGGAGATCTGCCATTTTTCTCCAAAGAGTAACCGGGCTCTGCCTCTCTCTGCTCTCGCACCTTTACACTCATTACTTCTGTCAGACACTTTCTTGGTGATGACCGTCTTTGTCGCTTTTGTCGCTTTTTTTTTGACCCGTTTTTATCGTTTTAGACCCGTTTTTGTCACTTTTGTCGCTCGTAATGACCCGGTTTGTCGTTTTAGACCCGTTTTAGTCACTTTTGTCGCTCGTAATGACCCGGTTTGTCGTTTTTGACCCGTTTTAGTCACTTTTGTCGCTCGTAATGACCCGGTTTGTCGTTTTTGACCCGTTTTAGTCACTTTTGTCGCTCGTAATGACCCGGTTTGTCGTTTTTGACCCGTTTTAGTCACTTTTGTCGCTCGTAATGACCCGGTTTGTCGTTTAAGACCCGTTTTTGTTGCTTTTGTCGCTCGTAATGACCCGGTTTGTCGTTTAAGACCCGTTTTTGTTGCTTTTGTCGCTCGTAATGACCCGGTTTGTCAATTTTGACCCGTTTTTGTCACTTTTGTCGCTTGTTATGACCCGGTTTGTCGTTTTAGACCCGTTTTAGTCACTTTTGTTGCTCGTAATGACCCGGTTTGTCGTTTTTGACCCGTTTTAGTCACTTTTGTCGCTCGTAATGACCCGGTTTGTCGTTTTAGACCCGTTTTAGTCACTTTTGTTGCTCGTAATGACCCGGTTTGTCGTTTTAGACCCGTTTTAGTCACTTTTGTCGCTCGTAATGACCCGGTTTGTCAATTTTGACCCGTTTTTGTCACTTTTGTCGCTCGTAATGACCCGGTTTGTCAATTTTGACCCGTTTTTGTCACTTTTGTCGCTCGTAATGACCCGGTTTGTCGTTTTAGACCCGTTTTTGTCACTTTTGTCGCTCGTAATGACCCGGTTTGTCAATTTTGACCCGTTTTTGTCGCTTTTGTCGCTCGTAATGACCCGGTTTGTCGTTTTAGACCCGTTTTTGTCACTTTTGTCGCTCGTAATGACCCGGTTTGTCGTTTTTGACCCGTTTTTGTCACTTTTGTCGCTCGTAATGAACCGGTTTGTCGTTTTAGACCCGTTTTTGTCACTTTTGTCGCTCGTAATGACCCGGTTTGTCGTTTTTGACCCGTTTTTGTCACTTTTGTCGCTCGTAATGACCCGGTTTGTCGTTTTAGACCCGTTTTTGTCACTTTTGTCGCTCGTAATGACCCGGTTTGTCAATTTTGACCCGTTTTTGTCACTTTTGTCGCTCGTAATGACCCGGTTTGTCGTTTTAGACCCGTTTTTGTCACTTTTGTCGCTCGTAATGACCCGGTTTGTCGTTTTTGACCCGTTTTTTAAAAAGAAAAAGAAAAAAAAAGCAGCATTTTTTTTTTTTTTCGCTGCAAAAAAAAAAAAAAATGTTGCCGCTTTTTTTCCCTGTTTTTCTCACTCACCCATTTTCCTTCCTTTTCCCCCCATTCTTGTCCCTGACCCGTTTCTGTGGGGGGGTGTTCCCGTTTTTGTCCCTTTTACTTGTTTTTGTTGACCTGTTTTTGACCCTTTTTATTTTTAACCTGTTTTTATTGTTTTTTTTGACCCTTTGTTTTTGACCCTTTGTTTTTGTTTTTTGACCCTTTGTTTTTGACCGTTTGTTTCCCTCAGTGACACTGAGACCAGAGCCAGGCTCGATCCCACAACCTTTAGACCTTTGTGAAGCCACTTTCATTGTGCAGTGACTTGACCTCTGAGCCACAGCGGCTCTGCTTCCTCAGGTTCAGGTTCTTCTATAGGTGCTTATAGAAGTAAAGCTCAGGGAGGAAGAGGCTCAACCAGACAAAACAAACACACTCACTGGAGTTTGTCAGGGCAGTAGCTCAGTGAGGAGAGTGTCTGGTTACTCGTGTGTCGTCTGGGAACCAGATGTTGTGGGTTCAATTCCTCCTGAATCCTCAAAGAAGTACTTTTAGTACTTAGTGCCATCACTAAAGTATAACGTCACTAAAACCCTGCAGCTCTCAGAACCATCACAGGCTCAAGTCAAACTGACACAGGTGGGACTCGATCCCAGAACCTCAGGGTCAACACACTTTTAAAGTCCTGTGATTTAACCACTCCACCACATCAGGATACAGATGTTCTCTGTCATGTGTTTATTTGACTTCACTTAACAGACGCACAGTTGCTTTTATTGATATTTATGACATTTAACTCCAGATGTTTGCAGTGGCAGGAGCTCAGTGACTAGAGCTGTTGGTTAAAGTGAACCTTCCCTGATCCAAAGGTTGAGAGTTCGATTCCCGCTCTCTCACAGAAAGCTCTAGTTTTAAACCATTACTGTTTGAGTTTTACTAAATTACAGACGTGGAAGCAACAGGCGGGACTTGAACCCACGACCTCAGACAGATGAGTCTTCTTAAAGCCCTGTGCCTTCACCACTGCACCACATCTGCACACTGTCTGTCCCTGTTATGAGTTTATTTGACTTCACAGATGCACAGTTCATTCATGACTAAACTTCTGTTTCTCACATGTAAAAGCAACAGCAAACAGGACTCGAACCCATGACCTCAGGGCAGGAGAAAGTTCTTAAAGCCCGACATCTGAACCACTCGACCACATCAGCACATTGGAGCTGTTTCAGTCTCACCCTCATGAGTTTGTTAAACTGAACTGAACGTCTCAGTGACGAGAGCCGACAGTTGAAATAAAGCGTCCCTGATCCAAAGGTTGCGGGTTCGACTCCCGCTCTCTCACAGAAAGCAGCAGTTTTAAAGTATAGTGTGGTTTAGTGCAGCTGTTGGTTAAATGTGTGACGTCTGATCCTTTAGTTTGAAACTATAATGTGTTTTGAGTCTGAACAAACGTCACAGACAGAAGTGGATCAACAGCCCTGGCACAGGCGGGATTCGAACCCTGCACGTCTTTGCAGCAGACGCTTTTTTAACCCCTGGACCATCAGAACATCTGAGAGTCTCACAGATGATCAGGCTGAAGAAGCTTCAGCCCCTCAAGCACTCACACCTGAGTCACCAGTGAAGGTTCAGCTTAAATCTACAGACGTGGATGGTTGTCCTCGTGTGATGAAGGCCATGGAGGAGCTCAGGGACCTGGAGGAGCTCAGGGACCTGGAGGAGCTCAGAGACCTGGGTCCCTTGTGATCTACATGACTTTAAGCCTCAGACTCAGGTGGATCTGGATGTAGACGCTGGATTCGTCAAACAAAGTTTTATAATTAAAGTCCCATTTCACAAAACTCCTGCTGCCTCTTATTAACCACAGCTGGGACTTGAACCCATGACCTGAGGGCAGAGCAGACCGCCCTGTAACCACATGTTCTGTGACCGTGGCATTAACTCAGTGACCGTTTCCTGTGTTTTTCAGCCGCTCCGTTCAGAGGCCGCATGAAGAACCACCACTTCCTGAACTTAAGCCCCGCCCCCAGCCGAGAGGGCGGAGCCTGATGGAGGGAGACGGCTGGTTTAGTGACATGATCAGACTCTGAGCTGCTTTTGGACATTTGGTTTGAGTCTTATATAAGCGGCGTTTCTTCAGGTCGGTCTCTGGGAAAGTGTGTGTTTGGGGCTGATCCTGGAGCAGCTGTTTCAGACCCGTCTCTGTCATTACCTCCAGCTTCAGCGCCGTGACCTCTGACCTCCGGGGTCACAGGTAAAAACCAGCTGATCCACCACGGCGACGCCCAAACACGTTTTACAGCAGCGACCCCGAGCTTTAAACAGACTCCACACTCTGAACGCCCACAGGAGCCGCCATGTGTCTCCAGTTTGGCTTTACCCAAATCCAAAAGCTTCTTTCACATGCGGCGTAACCGTCGCTCTCCAGTCCAGAAGCTCCTGGATTTGGGTAAAGCCGCCCTGGGTTACAGCGGTTTAAGACGTTAGAACATCTGCAAACGGACCTCCTGTTTCATCTCCTGCTCTGACCTTGACCCCGCCCACTGACCCCAGTGGACCAATCACAGGCCTGACCTTGTACCCGATCACCTGTCAGTCAAACGCCCCAGTGACACGCCCCCCTCCGAACAGAGGGGTCACGGCGAGGTCAACCATATCATATTAATGCAGATGTTTCTGAGGTCATCACGAGGAGGCGGGGCTAAATCATGCTCTCTGCTCCAGGACGAAATGAAGATCATTTTAAAGAGCTTTTATCTGGATTTAAATAAAAATAAAACTTTTAAAAGCGATGACAAGGAACAAATCTATTTCAATCTATTTCTGTCGGTCTTAGCTTTCAAATGAGGCGCTGCACTGGCCTATAGGCTGTAAAGAAGCTCTTAGATTTGGGTAATGCCAAACCCTGAATGTGCTGGAAGGTGAGGCGCTGCAGATTTAGGCTCAGTTTGGTTTTTAACATTTAACAAAAAACAAAACAAAACTTCATTTAAATGAGTTTATTTTTCACTGATCTTTTATTCATCAAACATGAAACACATCTCCTCCTCCTCCTCCTCTTTGATCCTCAGCAGGAGGCCCACAGTGAGGATGATGATCCTCAGCAGGAGGTCCACAGTGAGGATGAGGATCCTCAGCAGGAGGCCCACAGTGAGGATGATGATCCTCAGCAGGAGGCCCACAGTGAGGATGATGATCCTCAGCAGGAGGCCCACAGTGAGGATGATGTTCCTCAGCAGGAGGTCCACAGTGAGGATGATGTTCCTCAGCAGGAGGCCCACAGTGAGGATGATGATCCTCAGCAGGAGGCCCACAGTGAGGATGATGTTCCTCAGCAGGAGGCCCACAGTGAGGATGATGATCCTCAGCAGGAGGCCCACAGTGAGGATGATGTTCCTCAGCAGGAGGCCCACAGTGAGGATGATGATCCTCAGCAGGAGGCCCACAGTGAGGATGATGTTCCTCAGCAGGAGGCCCACAGTGAGGATGATGATCCTCAGCAGGAGGCCCACAGTGAGGATGAGGATCCTCAGCAGGAGGCCCACAGTGAGGATGATGATCCTCAGCAGGAGGCCCACAGTGAGGATGATGTTCCTCAGCAGGAGGCCCACAGTGAGGATGATGATCCTCAGCAGGAGGCCCACAGTGAGGATGATGATCCTCAGCAGGAGGCCCACAGTGAGGATGATGATCCTCAGCAGGAGGCCCACAGTGAGGATGAGGATCCTCAGCAGGAGGCCCACAGTGAGGATGAGGATCCTCAGCAGGAGGCCCACAGTGAGGATGATGATCCTCAGCAGGAGGCCCACAGTGAGGATGATGTTCCTCAGCAGGAGGCCCACAGTGAGGATGATGATCCTCAGCAGGAGGCCCACAGTGAGGATGATGATCCTCAGCAGGAGGCCCACAGTGAGGATGATGATCCTCAGCAGGAGGCCCACAGTGAGGATGATGATCCTCAGCAGGAGGCCCACAGTGAGGATGAGGATCCTCAGCAGGAGGCCCACAGTGAGGATGAGGATCCTCAGCAGGAGGCCCACAGTGAGGATGAGGATCCTCAGCAGGAGGTCCACAGTGAGGATGAGGATGATGTTCCTCCTCAGCCTCTTCTTTTCCTCCTGGTTTGTTTTCGTCAGATTCTCAGGAGCAAAATCAGAATCGGATTAAACTTGAGTCTGAGTTTGTTTCCGGATCAGACGAGACGTAACAAACGAGTCTGATGAGGTTCAGGCGAGGACGAGGCGGACGAGGCGGACGAGGCGGACGAGGCGGACAGAGGCTCCTTTGTCCCGCTCAGACACTTCCTCAGAGCCTCTGCTGTTACAGAAAAGTCCCACGGTCGGATCTGGACAAAAACACACAATCTGTGAATGAAAAGGTTTAAATAAAACAAATACGTTTGATTCACATTCGAAAGTTTTGCTGCTTGTTTTATTATATATATTTATTACATTTATATATATTATATATATTTATTATATTTATATATATTATATATATTATATATATTTATACATATTATATATATTATATATATTTATATATATTATATATATTATATATATTTATATATTATATATATTTATTATATTTATATATATTATATATATTTATTATATTTATATATATTATATATATTTATAATATTTATATATATTATATATATTTATTACATTTATATATATTTATTATATTTATATATATTATATATATTTATTATATTTATATATATTATATATATTTATTACATTTATATATAAAAACTCACAGCGGTTCATTTAAGAGGATTTGACAAAATAAATAAATCGACTGAATCTCTTTGATTCAAACTGAAGCTGAAATCTTTAAAATGAACTTTTATTTGAAAGTGACAGTTTCAGCTTCTTTTATTCTGAAATGATTCTGCGGCTCTGGAGAAACATCAGGAGCAGCTCTTCTCCTGCTCCCCCCTCCTCCCCCCCTCTCTCTCTCTCTCTCTCCTCCTCTCCCCCTCTCTCTCTCTCTCCTCTCCCCCCCTCCTCTCTCTCTCTCCCCTCTGCCCATCCTCTCTCCCCCCCCTCCCCTCCCTCTCTCTCTCTCCTCTCTCTCTCCTCTCTCTCTCCCCCCCCCCCTCTCCCTCCCCTCCTCTCCCCCCCTCTCTCTCTCCTCCTCTCTCTCTCTCTCCCCTCCTCTCCCCCCCCCCCCTCCCCCCCCTCCTCTCTCTCTCTCCTCTCTCTCTCTCTCCCCTCCTCTCCCCCCCCCCCCCCCCCCCCCTCCTCTCTCCGGTGAATCGTGTCTGTCTCGTGCCTAATTGATTCCGTGTCGCACATAACGCGCCTCATTAGCGTCGGTCGCGGCTCGCGGCGTTAATTGCCCCGAGAGCGAGTGCTTTCTGCCCGGATGCCCCCCCCCCTGACCCCCGCCCCCCCTCACCCCCTCCTCCCTTTCCACTCCGCATTACGCGCGCCTCCCGTTCCGTTCCGTCCGCGCCTCTCGTTCATAAATCAGTCGGTATTTCAATATTTTAACATTTTTACAGTGCGCCTCCCCCCTCCCTCCCACGCGCCCCCTCCCCCTCCTCTCCTCCTCCACTCCGTGTCTCCCCCCGCGGCACGTGCCCTCCCCCGTCTCGCTCACGCGCATTATTCCGCGGCATTAGCGCCATAATCAGGAGCGACAAGTTCATCCTTCAGCGGCGCCGCCTCCTCCGCCGCCGCGCGCGCACACCGCGGTCCGGCCCCGTGTGCACGCGCCTCTGTCATAAATCCCGCGCTTAATTAACCGGACGCGCGCGTGACACGAGCGGGATTTTAATTAAAGGTCCCGGTGCGCGCGCGCGGCCGTGTTTTATCGCCGTCATTAACGGGACATTATCCAGGCGCGTGAGGAGAGATATTAACGGAGGATATTACGGTAACGGGAGGAAGTCACGGGGCAGCGGGACAAGGATGTCTGAGTTTCAAATCAAAAACACCGCGTTATATCCGCACTTACACAATAACATGTTTTTGTTCTACATTTAGCGCAAAAAACTTGTTCCTGCGCGGATTCTTCACTTTACGTCAAACCGAGGCCGGTGTCACGTGACTGTGTCAGGGCGGGGCTGACGTCGGTCTCGTGGAGCCTAAATGGTGATGAGGAGGAGGAGGTTTTTCAGATTAATGACTTTCATAATGAAGCACTGATGAATGTTTCTATAATCACCGAGACTTCAGACCCGGCTCAGACCCGGCCCAGACCCGGCCCAGACCCGGCTCTGACCCGGCTCAGACCCGGCCCAGACCCGGCTCAGACCCGGCTCAGACCCGGCTCAGGCCCGGCTCAGGCCCGGCTCAGGCCCGGCTCAGACCCGGATCAGGCCCGGCTCAGGCCCGGCTCAGGCCCGGCTCTGACCCGGCTCAGGCCCGGATCAGGCCCGGCTCAGACCCGGCTCAGGCCCGGCTCAGACCCGGATCAGGCCCGGCTCAGGCCCGGCTCAGGCCCGGCTCTGACCCGGCTCAGGCCCGGATCAGGCCCGGCTCAGACCCGGCTCAGGCCCGGCTCAGACCCGGATCAGGCCCGGCTCAGGCCCGGCTCAGGCCCGGCTCTGACCCGGCTCAGGCCCGGATCAGGCCCGGCTCAGACCCGGCTCTGACCCGGCTCAGACCCGGCTCTGACCCGGCTCAGACTCGGGCTCGCGCTTCTGTCACATACGGGTCCTTTCCCATAAACGCTGGTGATTACGTTACGTTTGTTACATTCGGACGCGCTGTTTGCGGGAGAGTCTTTGACCTTTGACCCCGCCTGAGCCGAGCACATTTTCTCCAGTTCGACTTTACCCAAATCTAAAAGATAAACACGTCAAAACTGCAACAAAAAAGTGTCAACAACGTGAGGACAAATCTTCGGTTTTGTAGGTCTTAGCTTTCAAATGAGGCCTCACACCGGCCCGTGGGCTTATAGATTTGGGTGAAGCCGAACTGGAGAAAATCGTCTCGGTTCAGGTGGTGGTTCAGGGGTTAAACGACCCCACGCGCCTGGACCAATCAGAGCGCAGTGCGTCGCGAGGCAAAGGGGGCGGGGCTGGGCAAAAAAAATCAACCGGAGCCGTAGGTTTAGCTCCATTACGCACCGGAGACGCGACGCGGAGAGAGGTCAGCGCGCAACGGGGACGCGGCAGGGACGGAGCAGACGCGTGCACGAGGGAGGCACGAGCAGCGCGAGGGACACACGGACTGCGCGAGGACACGGGACAGCGCGCGAGGACGAGACAGAAGAACGAGAGAAGAGAGAAAAAGAGGAAAGAAAAGGAGGATGGATTGGACTAAAGGCGAGGAGAAGTTCACATGAAAACTACGGACTGAACTGGGACTAAACAGAGATCAAGGCAAGACTTAATTGGTACAAGACCCGGGACCAAGTGGGACAAAGTGGGACCAAGTGGGACAAAGCTCCAAATCAAAACAGGAACGATTTTGAGCCAAGAATGATTTCGTGAAGCGCCCGGAAACGTCAGAACGCGCGCGGGTGAACGCAGCCTGACCGGGCGGACACTGGGGCGCTCTGGGACCTGACCCAAACCCGGACTAAAACCAGGACCTAATGGAGTCCGACTTGTGCCAAATCAACCCCAGCCGCTCCTGAAACGCTTCACCAAACAGATGCGCAGGAAGTCCGTGCGTGCGTAAAATCACGCTCCAAACTGGTTTATCCGCTGGAGCCTCGCGCTGTGGAGAACCGAGCCGAGCCGAGCCGACCCGACCCGAGCCGAGCCGAGCCGAGCCGACCCGACCCGAGCCGCGCCGAGCCGAGCCGAGCGGGACGAATCCACGGCCTAAAGAGTCAAAGTGAAGCGTGTCTGACTCGGTGCCAAGTCTTGAAAACTGGCCCAAACTCTGCGCTCGGATGCGGCGCGTTTGGGGAGACGCTGGTTTTGGAGTATTTTCCTCGCGCAGAACTCGTCACTTTTACTCGAACGAAATCATTTTGAAAACTAAAACATCTGAGTAAATCTTTATCTGAAATTCAATGATTTTTCTTGAAACTTTCTCCCCCTTTTCCCCTCACGTTTATGGCGTTTTCTCCGGAACTATCATAAGTCCTTTCCCGCTTCTGCTCCAGTAATCCCCTCAGCCTCCGTTACTTGTACTCGAGTACCCCCTCCGGCCGGGACCATGGCGATGCCGCGGCCCGTGTGCGCCTCCGCCTTCAGTATCGAATCCCTGATATCGAACACGAACCCGGGCCACGGCTCCGGCACGGCGCCGTTCGTCTACAGCTACCCCATGTTCGTGCCGTACCGCTCCGTGCTGCTGCCGCCGCCGCTGCCGCCGCCGCACGGCTACGGCATGACGCTCACCTCCGCCGTGTTCCCGCCGCCCGCCGGCCACGCGCACGGGGCCCACGAGACCGCCGCCACGACCGCGAGGAAGTTCGGGTTCGACAAGGGTCACGCGGGTCACGAGGGCGAGCTGGAGCCCAAGGGGTTAATGCCGATGGCGCAGAAGGAGACGTTCCACGAGGAGCAGGTGCTGATCCAGGGCGGCGCAGGTGAGCTTTTACGCACGAGGTTTACGCACGGGAGGAACGGGGTTTACGCACGGAAAAGCAAACACACATCTGCAGCAATTCGCGTTCTCATTCACCTCTGAACCCCCGCCTGAACCGAGCGCGTTTCCAACAGTTTTATCAGCTTTACCCAAATCTAAACGCTTCGTCAAATAAAAAAAACGCAACAAACAAAGTGGCAAAAAGGCGACAAAGATGTGCCGGAAAAGCAACAATAACACAATAAAAAAGCGACAAAAACACGTTTAAAAAGTGACAAAAAAATGACGCAAAAAGCAACAAAACATGGCGAAAAATACGAAAAAACAATAAGACAAAAAAGACGAAACGTGACATAAACGCGGCGACAACGTGACAAAAAACAGTTTTGTTTGCCACGTTTACGTCACTTTTTCATCCTCGTTTTCGTTTCTATTACGACACTTTTTTCCCCCCAAGAAGCTTCAGATTTGGGTAAAGTCGCACTGGGGAAAATGCGCGCGGTTCAGGGTAAAGTGTGTGAAAAGAAATATGACAAAACCCGAGCCTAAACCTGGGAGTAAAATGAGAAAATCCGGGAGAAACTAAAGCGTCAGTGAGCTGGTGTTTTGTTTCTGGGCCGTAAAAGGAAATGACAGTTTCTCTGGATGAAACAGCTGGAGTTTTACGCGCTGTGAAAACGAGACAAAAAAAACCCAAAATCTTCTGCCATTTTACTTTATTTAAAAACGCGGTGAATGATCCGCATGAGCCGCCGTAAAATAAATGTTATTACGTCATAAATAACACACATGACAAACCGGGACATTTACGCGCGCGAGAAAACATTAAACTGTGGCAAAATACGGAAATAAAACCTGACGTGAGTGACGTTTCATCCTCCTTTAGTGTCGTTTTGATTCCGCGCGTTTCGGCCTAATTCTGGCGCCGCGGCCTTTTTAGATTTGGACACAAAGCAAAGAAATAAAGGCTAAAAAAGACTAAAGTTCGGATAATGTTACAGCCACAGGTGTGATTTACAGCTTTAACCCACTGTCCTCGTGACGGAAGGCCCGGATGGAGAAATCAGAGTCTCTAATTAGGAGGAAAATGTTTCAGTTTTATCCCTAAATGTGGATAAACTCTGGACACATCCGGGAGGGTTTTGGAGACGCGCGGAAAAAGGACTGTTTTTACGCACGGATTTACACGGACATCAGTGTGTGTGTGTGTGCGTGTGTGTGCGTGTGTGTGTGTGTGCGTGTGCGTGTGTGCGTGTGCGCGTGTGCGTGTGAGGGAGAGGAGAGTTCAGCCTTTTCCCCATCATGACCCGCAGAGGCTTTGCAGCTTCACATTTCACCGGAACCTATTTTAGTATTTTGGAAACAAACTAAACATTTCTCCAGTTTTGTTTCAGGGCCAGTGTGACGCCTCATTTGAAAGCTAAGACCTACAAAACTCTAAATCTAAACGGATCTGTCTCCGCGCGTCGTCGCCACATTTATTTTCATTGCGCTTTTTTTTTGTCGCCGTTTCCTCCTCGTCTCATTTGTGTCGTTATTTTTGACGCCTTTTTTTATTCAGAGAAGCTTTTAGATTTGAGTAAAGCCAAACTGGAGAAAATGTGCTCGGTTCAGGCGCGGGTTAAAGCGGGTTAATCGTGCGTAAAAACGGGAGAGTAAAAGTGTGTGTCGCGGCGTCAGGCCTCCGCGCTTTACGAAACCGAACCGTAAACGTGTCTTTATTCCTCATTGATCCTGAATGTTTCAGGGCCGTTTACACGAACAGAACAAACTCGATTTCATTTATTTCCGGTTAAACGTTGGTCCTCGAGGCCGAACTCTCCGCAGACGCAGCCGGAGAAACGCGTCAAAGGCGCCGCGATCATGAGCCACATTTGCGCCGCGTTTATCCAAACCCCCCCCTTCCGAACCAGCCCCCAAATAACACACGCTCTTTATTTCTCTCCGCGGCCGTTTTTACCGCGGGATTACCATCGAAATAACGCGTCACTTCGGGTCAGTCTCCGCGTGATTATTGTTGTGAAACCTGAAGTGTCACGTGTTGCGGGGCCGCAGGTTCGCGCGTTTCCCGCCCCCTCTCAATGGAGATTTGTCCATTAAAGCTCCGTCCACTCCCCCGGGGGTCCTCTCCCCTCTCCTCCCCCGGGAACAGTCGCCTCTCGAGCGGCCTCACCGCCCTCTCCTCCCCCGGGGACCCGCTCTCCTCTCGCCGCTGGGCCGTGTCGCCGCGCGCGCCTCTCCGGTAACTCTCCATTAACGCTCGACTTTTACGCGCTGTCGATCAACGTCGGGTCGATTTAAAAGCGATCAGCGCCACTTAATCAATACTAATAAATACCTTTTCAGCCGCAAATGTCACGCGTAAAGAGCGCGCGGGCCTTCACGCGCGGCCGCGTCTCCAAAAGGAACTTGTCAATGTTTCAGCGCGAGACAATTTATGCCTTTACGGAATAATGAGACTTTAATGTGGCGCATTGGCGTCCGCGCTCACGCGACAGTCGATGATGTTTAGCCCCGGACACGCGCACACACACGCGCACGCACACACTTTCACGATCGAGATTAAACCAGATTTCTAACGCGAGGCCAGAAAACTGTGGTGAGTTATTTAAGCGGAGATTAGTTAAATAAAAAAGGTGAAAACCGGGACACGAGGAGGCAAAACGCGCCGGACTTTTGGACCAATTTAGGGAAAAGAAACGAGAAGAAACGAGAAGAAACGCGACAGTTCGTTAACAAAATAAATATCGAGGCTAAATTGTTGAATCCAGGCTCGATATTTACTTTATTTAAAACATTTCCAAATGTGAAAAAAACGCAGCGACAAAAAAGTCACAATTTTGCAGGTCTTAGCTTTCAAATAAGGCGTTACAATGTCGCGCTCCAGACCAGACGCTTTTAGATTTGGGTAAAGCTGAAGTGGAGAAAATAACGAGGTTAAAGGTAAAATAATTATTCTCAGCTAAACCGTTATTCCAGTTCTGTCCAGTTTAAAAACTGCGGCTCCAAACGAACTAAAAACGTCTAAAGAGAAATAAACGACGACTAAAGCGAGGCCTTAAACCTGTGAACAAACTCAGATGCCCTTCCCGTCCTGGTCCCGTAACGGTCCCATAACGGTCCCGTCCCGTGACAGTCCTGTAACAGTCCTGTAACGGTCCTGTGATCGTCCTGTGATCGTCCCGTCGTCCCAAAGGGAAAATCAAACCCAAGAAACTCATGAATATTAACGAGCAACAACAAGTCCCTCTGGAGCCGGACACGTCCCCCGAGACCGGGGCTAAAGCGGGGCCAAAGAGGGGCCAAACCGGGACTAAAACCAGGGCCAAACCGGGACTAAAACCAGGACCAAAACCAGGACTAAAACCAGGACTAAAACCAGGACAAAAACCGGGACTAAAACCACGACTAAAACACGACCAAAACCAGGACTAAAACCGGGACTAAAACACGACTAAAACCGGGACTAAAACCAGGACTAAATGTAAAGGTTGAGCAGCAGAAACAGTTCAAATGTAAAACTTTTTATTCCTAAATTCTATATTGTTATTGTGAAACCAGTGGATCCGAGTCGTTCTTTCACAGTAAATAATCTGCAGACTTACGGTTCTTTAAGGCCGCGTTAAAGGATCAGATTTGGACTTTTCTTCTTTAAGGGGAGACACTACAGGCAAAACTCAATTTGTTCAGTTTTCAGGTTTTGGGCCAGATTGGTCTCTGAACATACAAGCTTCACCCGCAAACAGAAAATATCCCTAATCTTCACAATAACATGTTTAAATATTGCTCTGATTCAATGTTCCCCCATAGACTTATATGGGAGAACACAATTTCAAGGGCCTTTTTCTCAAAACACATGTTTCTGTCATTGTAGCGACACTATGTCCACGTCAGTCGGACCTAAAGACTTCACATTTTCCAGCCTTGGACTGAACAAGATTTGGAAGATTTTTTATTATTTAATCCCTTAAGCTCCATTTATTGAGTTTTGAATGTCAAAAAATAAGGCGAAAATTAAATGTTTACAAATATTTCCACTAAAAAACAGCTTATTTTAAAACTAAACAAGAAATCCTAAATCCAACTCATTCATCAATAAAATGAAACCATAAATTTGAATGTAGCTTTGTCCATTATTCAGATTTCGTCGCCGAAAAGATGGAAATTTGGGGCATTTTTAGGAATATAACACCTTGTTCTTATGAAAAGATAAAATGACAGAAAACTTGCCATGTATTTTTCCTCACATTTATGCCAGTGATCGACGCAAAAGCTTCAAATTGAAATCTGTGAATATACATTGTTTCCCTTTTCACCTGCAGCGTCTCGCCTTAAGTGAATTAAAGACTCACACTCTGATCCTGATCCGCTCTTTCCTCATGAATCCTCCTCATCTCGGAAAACGCCGGTGACGAAGAACCCGGTCGACTCTTCATCGTGTCTGATGTGACGACATTAAACCAAACCAGCCTCGTTAAACCAAACCAGCCTCGTTAAACCAAACCAGTCTGCGACAAAACACAAGGAATTAAACTGAAAACAAATCTTCTCTTTAGATCCACGGACAGGATTAAAGTGACTCGTTTCCCCCGTTTAGCCCAATTTCTGCCCCAATATTTTTCTTATTTTAACCCAGTTTTTTCTCTATATTTTTTCCCATAATTCCCATTTTTTTCTAATTTGCCCAATTCTTTCAAAACATTTTTCAAACATCTTTCCTCATTTTTGCCATTTTATTTTAAATATTCTTTTCCATTTTTTTCCTCATTTTTCATCACTAATATTTTTCCTATTTTTACCACGTTTTATACAAATATTTCCCCCCCGTCCCTTGACACTGATGTTCCGCACATGATTGTTCTGTTTCCTGGTTCTAGACGACGGATATTTTAGTATCGGTATCGGGAAAAGTATCGGTATCGAAAACAGAGTATCGTTAAATAACTGGGATCAATCCAAATGTAAGACTCACAGAAATGTTTTCATCGAAGCTGGAGATCTCACAGTTAAAGGTGGCGTGGATCGGCAGCCTCCCTCCTGTCTCCTGCCCCGGGGCGGCTGTGGCTGACCCTCCTGTCTCCTGCCCCGGGGCGGCTGTGGCTGACCCTCCTGTCTCCTGCCCCGGGGCGGCTGTGGCTGACCCTCCTGTCTCCTGCCCCGGGGCGGCTGTGGCTGACCCTCCTGTCTCCTGCCCCGGGGCGGCTGTGGCTGACCCTCCCGTCTCCTGCCCCGGGGCGGCTGTGGCTGACCCTCCTGTCTCCTGCCCCGGGGCGGCTGTGGCTGACCCTCCTGTCTCCTCTTTTCCAGGCCGCGGTTTGTCCAAAGACCTGGACCTGGACGTGGATCCGCGCAGAGACGAGTCCTTCTCCCTGGACTCGGACCTGGACTACAGCTCCGACGAGAACCAGCCCCAGTCCGGCCCCAAAGACCGCAGCCCGGACCGCGACCCGGCCCGCGACCCGGGGCGCGGCGGGGGCGGGGCCAAGAACCGGCGGCGGCGCACGGCCTTCACGTCGGAGCAGCTGCTGGAGCTGGAGAAGGAGTTCCACTGTAAGAAGTACCTGTCCCTGACCGAGCGCTCGCAGATCGCCCACGCCCTCAAGCTCAGCGAGGTCCAGGTCAAGATCTGGTTCCAGAACCGCCGCGCCAAGTGGAAGCGGGTCAAGGCGGGCAACGCCAACAACAAGAGCGGGGAGCCCCAGAGGAACCCCAAGATCGTGGTGCCCATCCCCGTGCACGTCAGCCGCTTCGCCATCCGGAGCCAGCACCAGCAGATGGAGCAGACCCGGCCCTGATGCGGAGCCGCGGCCGGGGCCTCTCACCGGCCCTGGAACCACCGGACCGGGGACTCTCACCGGCCCTGGAACCACCGGACCGGGGACTCTCACCGGCCCTGGAACCACCGGACCGGGGACTCTCACCGGCCCTGGAACCACCGGACCGGGGACTCTCACCGGCCCTGGAACCACCGGACCGGGGCCTCTCACCGGCCCTGGAACCACCGGACCGGGGCCTCCCACCGGCCCTGGAACCACCGGACCGGGGCCTCTCACCGGCCCTGGAACCACCGGACCGGGGACTCTCACCGGCCCTGGAACCACCGGACCGGGGACTTTCACCGGCCCTGGAACCACCGGACCGGGGACTCTCACCGGCCCTGGAACCACCGGACCGGGGACTCTCACCGGCCCTGGAACCACCGGACCGGGGACTCTCACCGGCCCTGGAACCACCGGACCGGGGAGTTCCACGGGCCCTGAACTCAAACGCGACTGGACCGGGTTCTGTCCGGGCCCGGTGTCACAGGCCGAGCTCCTCCCGTCCAGATCAAACCCGGAGTTTTTATTCCACGAATCTGACTTTGATGTATTGAGGTGAAGTCCTGAGCTGTAACCATGGAAACGTCCCGTAAATGAAGACATTTGCAGGTTAAGGTTAAAGCAGCGCTAAGTAACGTGTTAACCTTAATAAACTCCCCGTCGTCCCTGTGGGGGCGACACACGTGTTAAAGGGATGGTCGGAGGGTCTGGTGTCTCTGGACAGAAAACCATGTTTGCAACTTCCCTGCCACCGGTCCGGAGAAAGCAATACACACTAATGGAATCAGGAAGAAGAAGCTAACAGGCTAACGGGCAAAGCTAACTGCGGCTAACGTCACTTAAACAGTATTTACAGCCAAGTTTCAGTGAAAATAAATATTTCATTTGTATAATCGGATGCACAGTAACCCTTTCCTGTCAGCGCAGTATTTACTCTACAAGACAATAATAAGTTAAAAAATCCTAACTTGCTACGACACCTGCAGTCGCGCTTATGGCCTCTAGGGGGAAGAGTTACTTAGTGCTGCTTTAAGTTTATTTTCTCCTCTCTCTTACGAAGAATGACCTTAGAAGTACAAATACTGCTGCTCAAATCTTACTCCAGTAAAAGTATTAAGTGAAAGTACCTCCCTGACGGAGCCTAATGTAGAAAGTGTTTATTTGCTCCGGGTTTGGCCACAGGGGGCGCTGTTCGGCCGGTGACACCGAGTCAAAAACGCAGAGACTTTTTCACCAAAAAATCCCCAGAAACGACTCGTTCAGATCTTTGAGACTTTACGTGAAACTGTGGGAATCGAACCCGCGACGCTGACACGTGTTCCCCGACACGTGTTCCCCGACACGTGTTCCCCGACACGTGTGGAGGGCGTCACGTGTTCCCCAACACGTGAGGACGGGACGAAGGACGTTTGGGTTAAAGTTTCGTGTCTGTGAATCTGTTTGTGTTTTTATTTATTTATAATAAAATGTGTGATTCCAACAAACGACACAAAATGGCGTCGGTCACATTTGTTCTTCACTTCGGTCGCCGCGACGACTCAGAGACGTCCAGATGTTTCTCTGTGACTCAGAGACGTCCAGATGTTTCTCTGTGACTCAGAGACGTCCAGATGTTTCTCTGTGACTCAGACGTCCAGATGTTTCTCGCGCCGTGACTCAGACGTCCAGATGTTTGTCGTGAACAAACGCAGACTTTGGTAAAAGAATCTGTGTCTTTATTGACGTCAACAGCGACTGTACAAACAAACGGACATTTATTCCACAGTGAAACTCATGAAGACAGACAGTGGGCGGAGCTTCAGACAGACAGTGGGCGGAGCTTCAAACACACCTGGCAGGTAAAGTGGGCGGGGCTCGGACAGGTAAAGTATCATACACTTTATTTACAAATACATGGAGTAAACTTAAACAGGAAGTACCGAGTTACGGCGAGAATTACGGCGAGAAGAGAATAATAATAGCATCATGCTAACGAGACCACAGAGGGCGGGGCTTAGAGTTCTCGATATGTAAGTGTTCAGGAAAAGCGTAGTGTTAGAAAAGAACATTTAACCCGAGTGCTTCAGTGAGACAAACATGGCACGTCACCAAACAAAAGAACAAAAGGCCAAAGACGAAATAAATTAAAGTCGGGTTAGAAACGATGATATTGCTTTAGAAGGTTTTCAAAGTAAAACAGGAAACGGGACGGACGCAGGGCGGGTTTCAGAGTAAAAGAGTTTGGAGCTTCGTCAGTCAGAACATTCACTTCCGACGCTTCGGCCGAGGCTTCGGTCTTTATTATAATCGATATTTCAGCGTTTTATTGCAGGACTTTTAAAGGTCGGACGCTGCGGCAGAAACACGGACTCAACTTTACACGGAGGATTCAAAACAGAATGTGGAAAACTGACCCAAACTGACCCAAACTGACCCAAACTGACCCAAACTGGCCCAAACTGACCCAAACTGGCCCAAACTGACCCAAACTGACCCAAACTGACCCAAACTGGCCCAAACTGGCCCAAACTGACCCAAACTGACCCAAACTGACCCAAACTGACCCAAACTGACCCAAACTGACCCAAACGTTCATTCAAAACGTTGAAGGTTTTCTTGTCGAATTGTGTCAAAACAAGACAAAAAAATCTATTTTTATAATATTTTTCCTGCCTTTAAAAAAATCCCCATTTTTAATACTTTTCCAAACTAAACATTAAAAAAACAAAAAATATTTTTTTTTGGTGTAATTTTCAATTTCTTTTTAAATTTTCAAAAAAAATAAATCTGACTTTTTCACACATTTTAAATACTTTTCCAAACTGTTGGAAATGTTTTCAAACTTAACCAAAAACTTCATTTAAAAATTTTTTTTTTTCCTAATTTTCCAAATATGTTTTTTTCTGAACAAAGGAAATGCCCATATTTGGGTTCCGTCCTACACGTGAAACCAAAGCCCTGTTGGAGCCACTTCCTGGATGAATCTGAGTTTCCCCGACAGCGTCTCCAACCTTCAGACTCCTCCTTTGTCCCGCGGCTAAAGATTTAAAGTCTTTACAGTCTTTAAAGTCTGTAAAGTCTGTAAAGTCTGTAAAGTTTTTAAAGACTTTACAGACTTTAAAGACTTTAAAGACTTTAAAGACTTTAAAGTCTTTACAGGCTTTAAAGTCTGTAAAGTCTGTAAAGTCTTCACAGCAGAGCCGCGTTTGCAAAGTTCAAACCTAAAACGAGGCTTTAGTAGAAAACGTTCCCTTCCGTCCTGGATAAATCGAGGCAAAAACGCAGAAATCTCAAGACAAAAACTCTTTTCCTCCGGTTCAGTCTCGGTTCTTTCAGATTTAAATTAGTCACATTCTTCTTCTTTCTGTGAGATTTCTGAGTTTTTCTCTTCGTCCCTGAGCGGGTTCTGTACAGTTCAAATATTTACAAAAGAAACAAAAACATCCCTCGAGTTTCCAACATTGGCCCAGCAACGTCCGAGTATTCACAACAATATTAAATTAAACTACACATGCGACACTTCCTTCTGTACACGCCCAGTCCCGACGCCGAGTCCCGACGCCGAGCTCCCATTGGCCGAGTCCCGACGCCGAGCTCCCATTGGCCGTCGGGCGATGACGGACGCTGCGCTCCCATTGGCCGATGGCGGACGCTGTGCTCCCATTGGCCGATGGCGGACGCTGCGCTCCCATTGGCCGACGGCGGACGCTGCGCTCCCATTGGCCGATGGCGGACGCTGCGCTCCCATTGGCCGATGGCGGACGCTGCGCTCCCATTGGCCGACGGGCGATGACGTCACAGGAAGTGGCCGTGAGCCATGAGGTACAAAAATCACGGTAAAAAGTCGTGTTTTCCCGCGTGTGGAGGAAGACTACGTTTCCCAGAGTCCTTTGCGTCCGTTCTGACATGATTAGTGTTTTTCACCGACTTTCCAAACGGTTCATTCGGATTTTAGTTTTTTTTAGTGTCAGAACCGAAAGTCGTGGTTTTAGTCCTGGTTTTAGTCCTGGTTTTAGTCCTGGTTTTAGTCCTGGTTTTAGTCGTGTTTTAGTCCTGGTTTTAGTCCTGGTTTTAGTCCTGGTTTTAGTCCTGGTTTTAGTCCTGGTTTTAGTCCTGGTTTTAGTCCTGGTTTTAGTCCTGGTTTTAGTCCTGGTTTTAGTCCCGGTTTTACTCCCGGTTTTACTCCCGGTTTTAGTCCCGGTTTTAGTCCCGGTTTTAGTCCCGGTTTTAGTCCCGGTTTTAGTCCCGGTTTTAGTCCCGGTTTTAGTCCTGGTTTTAGTCCTGGTTTTAGTCCTGGTTTTAGTCCTGGTTTTAGTCCTGGTTTTAGTCCCGGTTTTAGTCCCGGTTTTACTCCCGGTTTTACTCCCGGTTTTAGTCCCGGTTTTAGTCCCGGTTTTAGTCCCGGTTTTAGTCCCGGTTTTAGTCGTGTTTTAGTCCTGGTTTTAGTCCTGGTTTTAGTCCTGGTTTTAGTCCTGGTTTTAGTCCTGGTTTTAGTCCTGGTTTTAGTCCTGGTTTTAGTCCTGGTTTTAGTCCCGGTTTTAGTCCCGGTTTTAGTCCCGGTTTTAGTCCCGGTTTTAGTCCCGGTTTTAGTCCTGGTTTTAGTCCCGGTTTTAGTCCCGGTTTTAGTCCTGGTTTTAGTCCTGGTTTTAGTCCTGGTTTTAGTCCTGGTTTTAGTCCTGGTTTTAGTCCTGGTTTTAGTCCTGGTTTTAGTCCCGGTTTTAGTCCCGGTTTTAGTCCCGGTTTTAGTCCCGGTTTTAGTCCCGGTTTTAGTCCCGGTTTTACTCCCGGTTTTAGTCCCGGTTTTAGTCCCGGTTTTAGTCCCGGTTTTAGTCCCGGTTTTAGTCCCGGTTTTAGTCCCGGTTTTAGTCCCGGTTTTAGTCCTGGTTTTAGTCCTGGTTTTAGTCCTGGTTTTAGTCCTGGTTTTAGTCCTGGTTTTAGTCCTGGTTTTAGTCCTGGTTTTAGTCCTGGTTTTAGTCCTGGTTTTAGTCCTGGTTTTAGTCCTGGTTTTAGTCCTGGTTTTAGTCCTGGTTTTAGTCCCGGTTTTAGTCCCGGTTTTAGTCCCGGTTTTAGTCCCGGTTTTACTCCCGGTTTTAGTCCCGGTTTTAGTCCCGGTTTTAGTCCCGGTTTTAGTCCCGGTTTTAGTCCCGGTTTTAGTCCTGGTTTTAGTCCTGGTTTTACTCCTGGTTTTACTCCCGGTTTTAGTCCCGGTTTTAGTCCCGGTTTTAGTCCCGGTTTTAGTCCCGGTTTTAGTCCCGGTTTTAGTCCCGGTTTTAGTCCCGGTTTTAGTCCCGGTTTTAGTCCCGGTTTTAGTCCCGGTTTTAGTCCCGGTTTTAGTCCCGGTTTTAGTCCCGGTTTTAGTCCCGGTTTTAGTCCCGGTTTTAGTCCCTGGTTTTAGTCCTGGTTTTAGTCCCGGTTTTAGTCCCGGTTTTAGTCCCGGTTTTAGTCCCGGTTTTAGTCCCGGTTTTAGTCCCGGTTTTAGTCCCGGTTTTAGTCCCGGTTTTAGTCCCGGTTTTAGTCCTGGTTTTAGTCCTGGTTTTAGTCCTGGTTTTAGTCCCGGTTTTAGTCCCGGTTTTAGTCCCGGTTTTAGTCCCGGTTTTAGTCCCGGTTTTAGTCCCGGTTTTAGTCCCGGTTTTAGTCCTGGTTTTAGTCCTGGTTTTAGTCCTGGTTTTAGTCCTGGTTTTAGTCCCGGTTTTAGTCCTGGTTTTAGTCCTGGTTTTAGTCCCGGTTTTAGTCCCGGTTTTAGTCCCGGTTTTAGTCCCGGTTTTAGTCCTGGTTTTAGTCCTGGTTTTAGTCCTGGTTTTAGTCCCGGTTTTAGTCCCGGTTTTAGTCCTGGTTTTAGTCCCGGTTTTAGTCCCGGTTTTAGTCCCGGTTTTAGTCCTGGTTTTAGTCCTGGTTTTAGTCCTGGTTTTAGTCCCGGTTTTAGTCCTGGTTTTAGTCCTGGTTTTAGTCCTGGTTTTAGTCCCGGTTTTAGTCCTGGTTTTAGTCCTGGTTTTAGTCCTGGTTTTAGTCCTGGTTTTAGAGAGCTGGGCACCACTGCAGTACTTTAATAATACTGATACTAAAGTATTCGTCATATTGATCCATAAACAGATGAATAATGTTCATTTATTCCTTTTCATTTCTTTTGCATTTGTATCGTTTGTTTTTCCCTTAAAGCGGAGGCGTCATAGCACCAGTCTATATCACACTACAATGATGACAAACCTTCTGTTGGTCTGTAAATGCAGTAAATTAGAATAACTGCCTTGTATAAAATGTCTCTCTCAAAATGGCTGTAGTGAATGTCTTGAAATAGGCCTCTGTCTCTTTAAGAACCTCTGAGCCTTTAGACACGCCCCCTCCACACGCTGTCTGTGGCATCAGTGGGGAGGGGGTTCTGCTGAGGAGCAGTGGTTGGTTACTCGGCTGGTGACGAAAGCTCGGAGGCGTCTCCAGGAGGTGGGGGCGTTCCTAGGAGGACTCAGGCAAACCTATCCCTAAAATGGCCGCCATCAGAGTTTTTACAGATTACTCAGAAACACGTGAATGTGCCAAGGCAACACTTCAGTAAAAGATTTTATTTTTCCGTCCGAGATGGTTTAAGTATCAGACTAGTTTAGTTTACCAGTTTAAGAATCAGACTAGTTTAGTTTACCAGTTTAAGTATCAGACTAGTTTAGTTTACCAGTTTAAGAATCAGACTAGTTTAGTTTACCAGTTTAAGTATCAGACTAGTTTAGTTTACCGGTTTAAGTATCAGACTAGTTTAGTTTACCAGTTTAAGTATCAGACTAGTTTAGTTTACCAGTTTAAGAATCAGACTAGTTTAGTTTACCGGTTTAAGTATCAGACTAGTTTAGTTTACCAGTTTAAGTATCAGACTAGTTTAGTTTACCAGTTTAAGAATCAGACTAGTTTAGTTTACCAGTTTAAGTATCAGACTAGTTTAGTTTACCGGTTTAAGTATCAGACTAGTTTAGTTTACCGGTTTAAGTATCAGACTAGTTTAGTTTACCAGTTTAAGTATCAGACTAGTTTAGTTTACCAGTTTAAGTATCAGACTAGTTTAGTTTACCAGTTTAAGAATCAGACTAGTTTAGTTTACCGGTTTAAGTATCAGACTAGTTTAGTTTACCGGTTTAAGTATCAGACTAGTTTAGTTTACCAGTTTAAGTATCAGACTAGTTTAGTTTACCAGTTTAAGTATCAGACTAGTTTAGTTTACCAGTTTAAGAATCAGACTAGTTTAGTTTACCGGTTTAAGTATCAGACTAGTTTAGTTTACCAGTTTAAGTATCAGACTAGTTTAGTTTACCAGTTTAAGTATCAGACTAGTTTAGTTTACCAGTTTAAGTATCAGACTAGTTTAGTTTACCAGTTTAAGTATCAGACTAGTTTAGTTTACCAGTTTAAGAATCAGACTAGTTTAGTTTACCAGTTTAAGAATCAGACTAGTTTAGTTTACCGGTTTAAGTATCAGACTAGTTTAGTTTACCGGTTACCGGTGCCCAGCTCTGTCGTCTCCTGTGAGCGGGAGCTCGATGTTTAAATGGCGGCTTGTTTATTCTCCGTAAACTCGTGGTCAGAGGTCAGAGGTCAGAGGTCAGAGGTCAGAGGTCAGAGGTCACGTGGTCGTGAACTCCTCGGTCACGTCTGTAGTTTCAGAATCACTTCCTCTCCAGAGCGTCGCCGCTGCCGCCTCCTCCCGCCGCTCAGCTCCGCCTCCTCTCGCCGCTAAGCTCCGCCTCCTCCCGCCGCTCAGCTCCGCCTCCTCCCGCAGCTAAGCTCCGCCTCCTCACAGCAGCTAAGCTCCGCCTCCGCTCGCCGCTAAGCTCCGCCTCCTCACAGCAGCGAGGCGGAGCCGGCGCTGCTGCAGCTGTTGTTTCGGTTCATGTTGCGGCGCGACAGGTTGGGCGTGGCGGCGAGCGGGGCTAACGAGGTGGCGAGCGGGAGGCGGTCCTCGGGGCAGCCATATTGGACCAGGACGTCTCCACATTCCTGGCTCTGGGCCTGGCGGGCGTAGGCAAGGGCGCTGTGACCCAACGCGTCCCGGGCGCCAACGTCCACGCCGTACTGCGAACACGGAGACACGGTTAGAGGCGGGACCGGCCACAGGTCAGAGGTCAAAGAGCCGGGCCAGGCTGACCCGGGTCACACTGAGTCCCGGGTCACACTGAGTCCAGGACCAGGCTGACCCGGGTCAGTGAGAGCCGGGCCAGGCTGACCCGGGTCACACTGAGTCCTGGGTCACACTGACCCGGGTCAGCCTGGTCCTGGACTCAGTGTGACCCGGGTCGGCCTGGCCCGGCTCTCACTGACCCGGGTCACACTGACCCGGGTCAGCCTGGTCCTGGACTCAGTGTGACCCGGGACTCAGTATGACCCGGGTCAGCCTGGTCCTGGACTCAGTGTGACCCGGGACTCAGTATGACCCGGGTCAGCCTGGTCCTGGACTCAGTGACCCGGGACTCTGTGTGACCCGGGTCAGCCTGGCCCGGCTCTCACTGACCCGGGTCAGCCTGGTCCTGGACTCAGTGACCCGGGTAAGCCTGGCCCGGCCCTCCTGCACTCACCCAGATGAGCAGCTGCGTGATGACCACGTTGCCCCTGCTGGCCGACAGGTGCAGGGCGGTCCGGGGGTCGCTCTCGCTGTAGGTGTGGTTGACCTGAGCCCTGGAGCCGTGGGCCAAGAGCAGGACCACGGACGGCAGGTCCTCGTCCGCCACGGCCCGGAGCAGAGACTGCCCCAGGGGCAGGTCCGACTGCGGCAGCGGCGCCACCAACAGGCGCTGCTCGTACTTAGCCCGGATCCAGCGCTCGCGCTCCTCCCTGGAAACAAGAGGAAACACGGCCGATATTAAAGGAGGAGGAGCCAACACGGCCAAGGAGGAGGAGCCAACACGGCCGTTATTAAAGGAGGAGGAGCCAACACGCTGTTATTAAAGGAGGAGGAGCCAACACGGCCGTTATTAAAGGAGGAGGAGCCAACACGCTGTTATTAAAGGAGGAGGAGCCAACACGCTGTTATTAAAGGAGGAGGAGCCAACGCGGCCGTTATTAAAGGAGGAGGAGCCAACACGGCCGTTATTAAAGGAGGAGGAGCCAACACGCTGTTATTAAAGGAGGAGGAGCCAACACGGCCGTTATTAAAGGAGGAGGAGCCAACACGCTGTTATTAAAGGAGGAGGAGCCAACACGCTGTTATTAAAGGAGGAGGAGCCAACACGGCCGTTATTAAAGGAGGAGGAGCCAACACGCTGTTATTAAAGGAGGAGGAGCCAACACGGCCGCTATTAAAGGAGGAGGAGCCAACACGGCCGTTATTAAAGGAGGAGGAGCCAACACGCTGTTATTAAAGGAGGAGGAGCCAACACGGCCGTTATTAAAGGAGGAGGAGCCAACACGCCGTTATTAAAGGAGGAGGAGCCAACACGCTGTTATTAAAGGAGGAGGAGCCAACACGCTGTTATTAAAGGAGGAGGAGCCAACACGCTGTTATTAAAGGAGGAGGAGCCAACACGCTGTTATTAAAGGAGGAGGAGCCAACACGGCCGTTATTAAAGGAGGAGGAGCCAACACGGCCGTTATTAAAGGAGGAGGAGCCAACACGCTGTTATTAAAGGAGGAGGAGCCAACACGGCCGTTATTAAAGGAGGAGGAGCCAACACGCTGTTATTAAAGGAGGAGGAGCCAACACGCTGTTATTAAAGGAGGAGGAGCCAACACGCTGTTATTAAAGGAGGAGGAGCCAACACGCTGTTATTAAAGGAGGAGGAGCCAACACGGCCGTTATTAAAGGAGGAGGAGCCAACACGCCGTTATTAAAGGAGGAGGAGCCAACACGGCCGTTATTAAAGGAGGAGGAGCCAACACGCTGTTATTAAAGGAGGAGGAGCCAACACGGCCGTTATTAAAGGAGGAGGAGCCAACACGGCCGTTATTAAAGGAGGAGGAGCCAACACGCTGTTATTAAAGGAGGAGGAGCCAACACGCTGTTATTAAAGGAGGAGGAGCCAACACGCCGGTTATTAAAGGAGGAGGAGCCAACACGCTGGTTATTAAAGGAGGAGGAGCCAACACGCTGGTTATTAAAGGAGGAGGAGCCAACACGGCCGTTATTAAAGGAGGAGGAGCCAACACGCTGTTATTAAAGGAGGAGGAGCCAACACGCCGGTTATTAAAGGAGGAGGAGCCAACACGCCGGTTATTAAAGGAGGAGGAGCCAACACGCTGTTATTAAAGGAGGAGGAGCCAACACGCTGTTATTAAAGGAGGAGGAGCCAACACGGGCGTTATTAAAGGAGGAGGAGCCAACACGCTGTTATTAAAGGAGGAGGAGCCAACACGCTGTTATTAAAGGAGGAGGAGCCAACACGCTGGTTATTAAAGGAGGAGGAGCCAACACGCTGTTATTAAAGGAGGAGGAGCCAACACGCTGTTATTAAAGGAGGAGGAGCCAACACGCTGTTATTAAAGGAGGAGGAGCCAACACGCTGGTTATTAAAGGAGGAGGAGCCAACACGGGCGTTATTAAAGGAGGAGGAGCCAACACGGCCGTTATTAAAGGAGGAGGAGCCAACACGGCCGTTATTAAAGGAGGAGGAGCCAACACGGGCGTTATTAAAGGAGGAGGAGCCAACACGCTGTTATTAAAGGAGGAGGAGCCAACACGGCCGTTATTAAAGGAGGAGGAGCCAACACGCTGTTATTAAAGGAGGAGGAGCCAACACGCTGTTATTAAAGGAGGAGGAGCCAACACGGCCGTTATTAAAGGAGGAGGAGCCAACACGGCCGTTATTAAAGGAGGAGGAGCCAACACGGCTGTTATTAAAGGAGGAGGAGCCAACACGCTGTTATTAAAGGAGGAGGAGCCAACACGGCCGTTATTAAAGGAGGAGGAGCCAACACGCTGTTATTAAAGGAGGAGGAGCCAACACGCTGTTATTAAAGGAGGAGGAGCCAACACGCTGGTTATTAAAGGAGGAGGAGCCAACACGCTGTTATTAAAGGAGGAGGAGCCAACACGGCCGTTATTAAAGGAGGAGGAGCCAACACGCTGGTTATTAAAGGAGGAGGAGCCAACACGGCCGTTATTAAAGGAGGAGGAGCCAACACGCTGGTTATTAAAGGAGGAGGAGCCAACACGGCCGTTATTAAAGGAGGAGGAGCCAACACGCTGTTATTAAAGGAGGAGGAGCCAACACGGCCGTTATTAAAGGAGGAGGAGCCAACATGCCGGTTATTAAAGGAGGAGGAGCCAACACGGCCGTTATTAAAGGAGGAGGAGCCAACACGCTGTTATTAAAGGAGGAGGAGCCAACACGCTGTTATTAAAGGAGGAGGAGCCAACACGCTGTTATTAAAGGAGGAGGAGCCAACACGCTGTTATTAAAGGAGGAGGAGCCAACACGCTGTTATTAAAGGAGGAGGAGCCAACACGGCCGTCATTAAAGGAGGAGGAGCCAACACGGCCGTTATTAAAGGAGGAGGAGCCAACACGGCCGTTATTAAAGGAGGAGGAGCCAACACGGCCGTTATTAAAGGAGGAGGAGCCAACACGCCGTTATTAAAGGAGGAGGAGCCAACACGCTGGTTATTAAAGGAGGAGGAGCCAACACGGCCGTTATTAAAGGAGGAGGAGCCAACACGCTGTTATTAAAGGAGGAGGAGCCAACACGCTGTTATTAAAGGAGGAGGAGCCAACACGGCCGTTATTAAAGGAGGAGGAGCCAACACGGCCGTTATTAAAGGAGGAGGAGCCAACACGCTGTTATTAAAGGAGGAGGAGCCAACACGCTGTTATTAAAGGAGGAGGAGCCAACACGGTCGTTATTAAAGGAGGAGGAGCCAACACGCTGTTATTAAAGGAGGAGGAGCCAACACGGTCGTTATTAAAGGAGGAGGAGCCAACACGCTGTTATTAAAGGAGGAGGAGCCAACACGCTGTTATTAAAGGAGGAGGAGCCAACACGCCGTTATTAAAGGAGGAGGAGCCAACACGCTGTTATTAAAGGAGGAGGAGCCAACACGGTCGTTATTAAAGGAGGAGGAGCCAACACGCCGTTATTAAAGGAGGAGGAGCCAACACGGTCGTTATTAAAGGAGGAGGAGCCAACACGCTGTTATTAAAGGAGGAGGAGCCAACACGCTGTTATTAAAGGAGGAGGAGCCAACACGGTCGTTATTAAAGGAGGAGGAGCCAACACGGTCGTTATTAAAGGAGGAGGAGCCAACACGCCGTTATTAAAGGAGGAGGAGCCAACACGGTCGTTATTAAAGGAGGAGGAGCCAACACGGTCGTTATTAAAGGAGGAGGAGCCAACACGCTGTTATTAAAGGAGGAGGAGCCAACACGGTCGTTATTAAAGGAGGAGGAGCCAACACGGTCGTTATTAAAGGAGGAGGAGCCAACACGCTGTTATTAAAGGAGGAGGAGCCAACACGGTCGTTATTAAAGGAGGAGGAGCCAACACGCTGTTATTAAAGGAGGAGGAGCCAACACGGTCGTTATTAAAGGAGGAGGAGCCAACACGCCGTTATTAAAGGAGGAGGAGCCAACACGCTGTTATTAAAGGAGGAGGAGCCAACACGGTCGTTATTAAAGGAGGAGGAGCCAACACGCTGTTATTAAAGGAGGAGGAGCCAACACGGTCGTTATTAAAGGAGGAGGAGCCAACACGCCGTTATTAAAGGAGGAGGAGCCAACACGCTGTTATTAAAGGAGGAGGAGCCAACACGCTGTTATTAAAGGAGGAGGAGCCAACACGCTGTTATTAAAGGAGGAGGAGCCAACACGCTGTTATTAAAGGAGGAGGAGCCAACACGCTGTTATTAAAGGAGGAGGAGCCAACACGGCTGTTATTAAAGGAGGAGGAGCCAACACGGCTGTTATTAAAGGAGGAGGAGCCAACACGCTGTTATTAAAGGAGGAGGAGCCAACACGCTGTTATTAAAGGAGGAGGAGCCAACACGGCCGTTATTAAAGGAGGAGGAGCCAACACGCTGTTATTAAAGGAGGAGGAGCCAACACGGCCGTTATTAAAGGAGGAGGAGCCAACACGCTGTTATTAAAGGAGGAGGAGCCAACACGGCCGTTATTAAAGGAGGAGGAGCCAACACGCTGTTATTAAAGGAGGAGGAGCCAACACGGCCGTTATTAAAGGAGGAGGAGCCAACACGGCCGTTATTAAAGGAGGAGGAGCCAACACGCCGTTATTAAAGGAGGAGGAGCCAACACGGCCGTTATTAAAGGAGGAGGAGCCAACACGGCCGTTATTAAAGGAGGAGGAGCCAACACGCCGTTATTAAAGGAGGAGGAGCCAACACGGCCGTTATTAAAGGAGGAGGAGCCAACACGCTGTTATTAAAGGAGGAGGAGCCAACACGCCGTTATTAAAGGAGGAGGAGCCAACACGCTGTTATTAAAGGAGGAGGAGCCAACACGCTGTTATTAAAGGAGGAGGAGCCAACACGGTCGTTATTAAAGGAGGAGGAGCCAACACGCTGGTTATTAAAGGAGGAGGAGCCAACACGGTCGTTATTAAAGGAGGAGGAGCCAACACGCCGTTATTAAAGGAGGAGGAGCCAACACGCTGTTATTAAAGGAGGAGGAGCCAACACGCTGTTATTAAAGGAGGAGGAGCCAACACGCTGTTATTAAAGGAGGAGGAGCCAACACGCTGTTATTAAAGGAGGAGGAGCCAACACGCTGTTATTAAAGGAGGAGGAGCCAACACGGCTGTTATTAAAGGAGGAGGAGCCAACACGGCTGTTATTAAAGGAGGAGGAGCCAACACGCTGTTATTAAAGGAGGAGGAGCCAACACGCTGTTATTAAAGGAGGAGGAGCCAACACGGCCGTTATTAAAGGAGGAGGAGCCAACACGCTGTTATTAAAGGAGGAGGAGCCAACACGGCCGTTATTAAAGGAGGAGGAGCCAACACGCTGTTATTAAAGGAGGAGGAGCCAACACGGCCGTTATTAAAGGAGGAGGAGCCAACACGCTGTTATTAAAGGAGGAGGAGCCAACACGGCCGTTATTAAAGGAGGAGGAGCCAACACGGCCGTTATTAAAGGAGGAGGAGCCAACACGCCGTTATTAAAGGAGGAGGAGCCAACACGGCCGTTATTAAAGGAGGAGGAGCCAACACGGCCGTTATTAAAGGAGGAGGAGCCAACACGCCGTTATTAAAGGAGGAGGAGCCAACACGGCCGTTATTAAAGGAGGAGGAGCCAACACGCTGTTATTAAAGGAGGAGGAGCCAACACGCCGTTATTAAAGGAGGAGGAGCCAACACGCTGGTTATTAAAGGAGGAGGAGCCAACACGCCGTTATTAAAGGAGGAGGAGCCAACACGCCGTTATTAAAGGAGGAGGAGCCAACACGCTGTTATTAAAGGAGGAGGAGCCAACACGCCGGTTATTAAAGGAGGAGGAGCCAACACGCTGTTATTAAAGGAGGAGGAGCCAACACGCCGGTTATTAAAGGAGGAGGAGCCAACACGGCCGTTATTAAAGGAGGAGGAGCCAACACGGCCGTTATTAAAGGAGGAGGAGCCAACATGCCGGTTATTAAAGGAGGAGGAGCCAACACGGCCGTTATTAAAGGAGGAGGAGCCAACACGCTGTTATTAAAGGAGGAGGAGCCAACACGCTGTTATTAAAGGAGGAGGAGCCAACACGCTGTTATTAAAGGAGGAGGAGCCAACACGCTGTTATTAAAGGAGGAGGAGCCAACACGCTGTTATTAAAGGAGGAGGAGCCAACACGGCCGTTATTAAAGGAGGAGGAGCCAACACGGCCGTTATTAAAGGAGGAGGAGCCAACACGGCCGTTATTAAAGGAGGAGGAGCCAACACGGCCGTTATTAAAGGAGGAGGAGCCAACACGCCGTTATTAAAGGAGGAGGAGCCAACACGCTGGTTATTAAAGGAGGAGGAGCCAACACGGCCGTTATTAAAGGAGGAGGAGCCAACACGGCCGTTATTAAAGGAGGAGGAGCCAACACGGCCGTTATTAAAGGAGGAGGAGCCAACACGCTGGTTATTAAAGGAGGAGGAGCCAACACGCTGTTATTAAAGGAGGAGGAGCCAACACGGCCGTTATTAAAGGAGGAGGAGCCAACACGGCCGTTATTAAAGGAGGAGGAGCCAACACGCTGTTATTAAAGGAGGAGGAGCCAACACGCTGTTATTAAAGGAGGAGGAGCCAACACGGTCGTTATTAAAGGAGGAGGAGCCAACACGCTGTTATTAAAGGAGGAGGAGCCAACACGGTCGTTATTAAAGGAGGAGGAGCCAACACGCTGTTATTAAAGGAGGAGGAGCCAACACGCTGTTATTAAAGGAGGAGGAGCCAACACGCCGTTATTAAAGGAGGAGGAGCCAACACGCTGTTATTAAAGGAGGAGGAGCCAACACGGTCGTTATTAAAGGAGGAGGAGCCAACACGCCGTTATTAAAGGAGGAGGAGCCAACACGGTCGTTATTAAAGGAGGAGGAGCCAACACGGTCGTTATTAAAGGAGGAGGAGCCAACACGGTCGTTATTAAAGGAGGAGGAGCCAACACGCTGTTATTAAAGGAGGAGGAGCCAACACGGTCGTTATTAAAGGAGGAGGAGCCAACACGGTCGTTATTAAAGGAGGAGGAGCCAACACGGTCGTTATTAAAGGAGGAGGAGCCAACACGCTGTTATTAAAGGAGGAGGAGCCAACACGGTCGTTATTAAAGGAGGAGGAGCCAACACGCTGTTATTAAAGGAGGAGGAGCCAACACGGTCGTTATTAAAGGAGGAGGAGCCAACACGCCGTTATTAAAGGAGGAGGAGCCAACACGCTGTTATTAAAGGAGGAGGAGCCAACACGGTCGTTATTAAAGGAGGAGGAGCCAACACGCTGTTATTAAAGGAGGAGGAGCCAACACGGTCGTTATTAAAGGAGGAGGAGCCAACACGCCGTTATTAAAGGAGGAGGAGCCAACACGCTGTTATTAAAGGAGGAGGAGCCAACACGCTGTTATTAAAGGAGGAGGAGCCAACACGCTGTTATTAAAGGAGGAGGAGCCAACACGCTGTTATTAAAGGAGGAGGAGCCAACACGCTGTTATTAAAGGAGGAGGAGCCAACACGGCTGTTATTAAAGGAGGAGGAGCCAACACGGCTGTTATTAAAGGAGGAGGAGCCAACACGCTGTTATTAAAGGAGGAGGAGCCAACACGCTGTTATTAAAGGAGGAGGAGCCAACACGGCCGTTATTAAAGGAGGAGGAGCCAACACGCTGTTATTAAAGGAGGAGGAGCCAACACGGCCGTTATTAAAGGAGGAGGAGCCAACACGCTGTTATTAAAGGAGGAGGAGCCAACACGGCCGTTATTAAAGGAGGAGGAGCCAACACGCTGTTATTAAAGGAGGAGGAGCCAACACGCTGTTATTAAAGGAGGAGGAGCCAACATGCCTGTTATTAAAGGAGGAGGAGCCAACATGCCGGTTATTAAAGGAGGAGGAGCCAACACGGCCGTTATTAAAGGAGGAGGAGCCAACACGCTGTTATTAAAGGAGGAGGAGCCAACACGCCGTTATTAAAGGAGGAGGAGCCAACACGCTGTTATTAAAGGAGGAGGAGCCAACACGCCGTTATTAAAGGAGGAGGAGCCAACACGCTGTTATTAAAGGAGGAGGAGCCAACACGCCGTTATTAAAGGAGGAGGAGCCAACACGCCGGTTATTAAAGGAGGAGGAGCCAACACGGCCGTTATTAAAGGAGGAGGAGCCAACACGCTGTTATTAAAGGAGGAGGAGCCAACACGGGCGTTATTAAAGGAGGAGGAGCCAACACGCTGTTATTAAAGGAGGAGGAGCCAACACGCTGTTATTAAAGGAGGAGGAGCCAACACGCCGTTATTAAAGGAGGAGGAGCCAACACGCTGTTATTAAAGGAGGAGGAGCCAACACGCCGTTATTAAAGGAGGAGGAGCCAACACGCCGGTTATTAAAGGAGGAGGAGCCAACACGGCCGTTATTAAAGGAGGAGGAGCCAACACGCTGTTATTAAAGGAGGAGGAGCCAACACGGGCGTTATTAAAGGAGGAGGAGCCAACACGCAGTTATTAAAGGAGGAGGAGCCAACACGGGCGTTATTAAAGGAGGAGGAGCCAACACGGCCGTTATTAAAGGAGGAGGAGCCTGAGGAGCCTGAGGAGGAGCCTGAGGAGGAGCCTGAGGAGGAGCCTGAGGAGGAGCCTGAGGAGGAGCCTGAGGAGCCTGAGGAGGAGCCTGAGGTTGAGCCTGAGGAGGAGCCTGAGGAGCCTGAGGAGGAGCCTGAGGAGGAGCCTGAGGAGGAGCCTGAGGAGGAGCCTGAGGAGCCTGAGGAGGAGCCTGAGGAGCCTCTGGACTCGGTGACAGTTTTTGTTTCTTGTGGATAAATCCAGATGAACCAGGATAAAGCGAGTCCTTAAACGCCGCTCCTTGACCTGGTTTTTCCCTCGCTCTGAGACTAACGAGTTGTGATGCTAACGAGTTGTGATGCTAACGAGTTGTGATGCTAACGAGGCCGAGGCAGATCACGGCGCTAATTAACCAAAAACATGCTGCAGCTTCGCCTCGGATTAAAAATGATTTGTTTCTAAACGTTCTCCTGGAATCACCGGAGTCGAATCCTTTTCCTGCAGAGACGCTTTTCTTAATGTGTTTAACGAGAGCGGGATTAGTCACTCACGCTAACGAGGCTAACGAGGCTAACGCGGCTAACCGAGCTAATGAGGCTAACCGGCTGCGATGGCCTCGTCCCGGCGGGAGGGAATGGCTCTAATTAACTCGAGCGGCCCCGGACTCGGGCCCCGGACCCGTGTAAGTCAAAGTGCTGGAGTCTTTAGTGTGTGAGTGAGAGTGTTGTCGGGGGGATTCCGTGCGCGCGTGGGAGCCGTCTAACCCCTGGTCTAACCCCTGTGCCACCGTGTGATGGATCTGCAGTGAGATGTGCCAGGGCGGCTCAGACACTCGTTACACTGGGCTGGAGTTAATTACAGCAATTATCCTCGGAGGCGCTCGAGCCTTCAGCGCTCGTTAGCCTCAACACGCCAGCAACACGCCAGCAACACGCCAGCAACACGCCAGCAACACGCCAGTTTACACAGACATAACGGACCTCTGGTATTACAGGAGATCCTGAACGGAGGGTCTTTAATCAGAGCCATTACACCAGGTTCATCCTCACCCCCCGGGTTCATCCTCACCCCCCGGGTTCATCCTCACCCCCCGGGTTCATCCTCACCCCCCGGGTCCATCCTCACCCCCCGGGTTCATCCTCACCCCCCGGGTTCACCCTCACCCCCCGGGTTCACCCTCACCCCCCGGGTTCACCCTCACCCCCCGGGTTCACCCTCACCCCCCGGGTTCACCCTCACCCCCCGGGTCCATCCTCACCCCCCGGGTTCACCCTCACCCCCCGGGTTCATCCTCACCCCCCGGGTTCATCCTCACCCCCCGGGTCCATCCTCACCCCCCGGGTTCATCCTCACCCCCCGGGTTCATCCTCACCCCCCGGGTCCATCCTCACCCCCCGGGTTCATCCTCACCCCCCGGGTTCACCCTCACCCCCCGGGTTCATCCTCACCCCCCGGGTTCACCCTCACCCCCCGGGTTCACCCTCACCCCCCGGGTTCACCCTCACCCCCCGGGTTCACCCTCACCCCCCGGGTCCATCCTCACCCCCCGGGTCCATCCTCACCCCCCGGGTCCACCCTCACCCCCCGGGTTCACCCTCACCCCCCGGGTTCACCCTCACCCCCCGGGTTCACCCTCACCCCCCGGGTTCACCCTCACCCCCCGGGTTCACCCTCACCCCCCGGGTTCACCCTCACCCCCCGGGTTCACCCTCACCCCCCGGGTTCACCCTCACCCAGCACTTCTGTGTTGGGTTTTCATCACGAAGGCGGGGTTAAAGGGTAAAAGTGTCTCTCAGGGGCCCGTCAGGAGCACTTTTGTAAAAATAATAAATATTTTATATATTTTATATATATATATATATATATATATATATATATATAAATATATATATATATATATATTTACATATTTACATCAGGTACATGAGTCATGTGATCATTACACGCGTGTACCAGTGTGGCCCGAACACGGATCCCGTGTTTCCACATGTGAGGGATGTGAGACTCCGTTTCCCACAATGCCCCTGTGTGACAGTGACGGATGCTGTTAGCTCCGGTGAGTCTGCTTCCCTTCATTAAAGCCTCATTAGGGACCGACGAGGCTAACGAGGACTCGACCGGGACTAACGAGGTCTAACGAGGTCTAGACCCGCTTCAGTCTGCGCTAATTACCCCGAGAGGAATCAATTACAGACCGACGGGACTGAAGCGGGAATGAAGAGGGACTGAAGAGGGACTAAAGAGGGACTAAACCAGGACTAAACCAGGACTAAAGAGGGACTGAAGAGGGACTGAAGAGGGACTGAAGCGGGACTAAAGAGGGACTGAAGAGGGACTAAAGAGGGACTGAAGAGGGACTAAAGAGGGACTAAAGAGGGACTAAAGAGGGACTAAAGAGGGACTGAAGAGGGACTAAACCAGGGCTAAAGAGGGACTAAAGCGGGACTGAAGAGGGACTAAAGAGGGACTAAAGAGGGACTAAAGAGGGACTAAAGAGGGACTAAAGAGGGACTAAAGAGGGACTAAAGCGGGACTAAAGAGGGACTGAAGAGGGACTGAAGAGGGACTAAAGAGGGACTGAAGAGGGACTGAAGAGGGACTAAAGAGGGACTAAAGAGGGACTAAAGAGGGACTGAAGAGGGACTAAAGAGGGACTAAAGAGGGACTAAAGAGGGACTAAAGAGGGACTAAAGAGGGACTGAAGAGGGACTGAAGAGGGACTAAAGAGGGACTGAAGAGGGACTGAAGAGGGACTAAAGAGGGACTAAAGAGGGACTAAAGAGGGACTGAAGAGGGACTAAAGAGGGACTAAAGAGGGACTAAAGAGGGACTAAAGAGGGACTAAACCAGGACTAAACCAGGACTAAAGAGGGACTGAAGAGGGACTGAAGAGGGACTGAAGCGGGACTGAAGAGGGACTAAAGAGGGACTGAAGAGGGACTAAAGAGGGACTAAAGAGGGACTAAAGAGGGACTAAAGCGGGACTAAAGAGGGGCTAAAGAGGGACTGAAGAGGGACTAAAGAGGGACTAAAGAGGGACTAAAGAGGGACTAAAGCGGGACTGAAGGGGGGCTAAAGAGGGACTGAAGAGGGACTAAAGAGGGACTAAAGCGGGACTGAAGGGGGGCTAAAGAGGGACTGAAGAGGGACTAAAGAGGGACTAAAGAGGGACTAAAGAGGGACTAAAGCGGGACTGAAGGGGGGCTAAAGAGGGACTGAAGAGGGACTAAAGAGGGGCTAAAGAGGGACTGAAGAGGGACTAAAGAGGGACTAAAGAGGGACTAAAGAGGGACTAAACCAGGGCTAAAGAGGGACTAAACCAGGGCTAAAGAGGGACTAAACCAGGGCTAAAGAGGGACTAAAGGGGGACTGAAGCGGGACTAAAGAGGGACTAACCCGGGGCTAAAGAGGGACTAAAGAGGGACTAAAGAGGGACTAAAGAGGGACTAAAGAGGGACTAAAGCGGGACTAAAGAGGGACTAAAGAGGGACTAAAGAGGGACTAAAGAGGGACTGAAGAGGGACTGAAGCGGGACTGAAGAGGGACTGAAGAGGGACTAACCCGGGGCTAAAGAGGGGCTAAAGAGGGACTGAAGAGGGGCTAAAGAGGGGCTAAAGAGGGGCTAAAGAGGGGCTAAAGAGGGGCTAAAGAGGGACTAAAGAGGGGCTAAAGAGGGGCTTAAGAGGGGCTAAAGAGGGACTGAAGAGGGGCTAAAGAGGGGCTAAAGAGGGGCTAAAGAGGGGCTAAAGAGGGACTAAAGAGGGGCTAAAGAGGGACTAAAGAGGGACTGAAGAGGGGCTAAAGAGGGACTAAACCGGGGCTTAAGAGGGGCTAAAGAGGGACTGAAGAGGGGCTAAAGAGGGGCTAAAGAGGGGCTAAAGAGGGACTAAAGAGGGACTGAAGAGGGGCTAAAGAGGGACTAAACCGGGGCTTAAGAGGGGCTAAAGAGGGACTAAAGAGGGGCTAAAGAGGGGCTAAAGAGGGGCTAAAGAGGGACTAAAGAGGGGCTAAAGAGGGGCTAAAGAGGGACTAAACCGGGGCTTAAGAGGGGCTAAAGAGGGGCTAAAGAGGGGCTAAAGAGGGGCTAAAGAGGGACTAAAGAGGGGCTAAAGAGGGGCTAAAGAGGGACTAAAGAGGGGCTAAAGAGGGGCTAAAGAGGGACTAAAGAGGGACTAAACCGGGACTAAAGAGGGGCTAAAGAGGGACTGAAGAGGGGCTAAAGAGGGGCTAAAGAGGGGCTAAAGAGGGACTAAAGAGGGGCTAAAGAGGGACTAAAGAGGGACTAAAGAGGGACTGAAGAGGTGCTAAAGAGGGGCTAAAGAGGGGCTAAAGAGGGGCTAAAGAGGGACTAAAGAGGGGCTAAAGAGGGGCTAAAGAGGGGCTAAAGAGGGACTAAAGAGGGACTAAACCGGGACTAAAGAGGGGCTAAAGAGGGACTGAAGAGGGGCTAAAGAGGGGCTAAAGAGGGGCTAAAGAGGGGCTAAAGAGGGACTAAAGAGGGGCTAAAGAGGGACTAAAGAGGGACTGAAGAGGGGCTAAAGAGGGACTAAAGAGGGGCTAAAGAGGGGCTAAAGAGGGACTAAAGAGGGACTAAACCGGGACTAAAGAGGGGCTAAAGAGGGACTGAAGAGGGGCTAAAGAGGGGCTAAAGAGGGGCTAAAGAGGGGCTAAAGAGGGACTAAAGAGGGGCTAAAGAGGGACTAAAGAGGGACTGAAGAGGGGCTAAAGAGGGGCTAAAGAGGGGCTAAAGAGGGGCTAAAGAGGGGCTAAAGAGGGGCTAAAGAGGGGCTAAAGAGGGACTAAAGAGGGACTGAAGAGGGGCTAAAGAGGGGCTAAAGAGGGGCTAAAGAGGGGCTAAAGAGGGGCTAAAGAGGGACTGAAGAGGGGCTAAAGAGGGGCTAAAGAGGGGCTAAAGAGGGGCTAAAGAGGGACTAAAGAGGGACTAAAGAGGGGCTAAAGAGGGACTGAAGAGGGGCTAAAGAGGGACTAAACCGGGGCTTAAGAGGGACTGAAGAGGGACTAAAGAGGGACTAAAGAGGGACTGAAGAGGGACTGAAGAGGGACTGAAGAGGGACTGAAGAGGGACTGAACCAGGGCTAAAGAGGGACTAAACCAGGGCTAAAGAGGGACTAAACCGGGGCTTAAGAGGGGCTAAAGAGGGGCTAAAGAGGGACTAAAGAGGGACTAAACCGGGGCTTAAGAGGGACTGAAGAGGGACTGAAGAGGGACTGAACCAGGGCTAAAGAGGGACTAAACCAGGGCTAAAGAGGGACTAAACCGGGGCTTAAGAGGGACTGAAGAGGGGCTAAACCGGGACTGAAGCGGGACTAAACCAGGACTAAAGAGGGGCTTAAGAGGGACTGAAGAGGGGCTAAACCGGGACTGAAGAGGGACTAAACCAGGACTAAAGAGGGACTAAACCAGGACTAAAGAGGGACTAAACCAGGGCTAAAGAGGGACTGAAGCGGGACTAAAGAGGGACTGAACCAGGACTGAAGAGGGACTGAAGCGGGACTGAAGGGGCTCAGTCTGGAGAGGACTGTCAGGAAAAGGCCATTCAAAGTGTGCTGGACCTTCAGGAGGACTGAGGCTGAGTCAGAGCATCAGGAGCCTCCACACACACAGAGGATCCTGGTCTCCAGAACCTCAGCAGAGCCACAGGCTGAGAACATCCAGGCCGGCGTGAAGGCCGTGACTGAAGCCTCCGTGTGAATCATGTAGAAGAAGAGGAGGTTCCTCACCCTTCATCAGCCCTGGTGGAAACTCCCGTCCAAATGTCTCCTTAATGACCAGTGACTGATGATTCTCGTCTCCGCTTGTTTAACGCGTCTCCGCTGTGGAAACTTCATAATGACCGACTTCCCAAACGCTGTCCGTAAATATCAGCCAGGTCAGAAACTCCGACCTCTGACCTTCCAATTACTCCACCGCGAGCCCGGCATTGTTGATTTGTAAATGTTTAATCCGATAAAGCTCCGCTCTCCATAAACCCAATTATTTCCTGTGGCCGCGTTAAATATCGGAGAAGGGAAAGTTTAGACGAGGGTTTGTGAGCAGTTAAAGCACGTCGGGTCATTATCGTCCGGCTTCAGCCCAACGAGACGAGCTCCGCAAATGGAACATTCAATTAGGACGAGTGAGTGCGCTGTACGGGAGGACGAGGAGGCAAGGAGGAGGAGGCGAGGACGAGGAGGCGAGGAGGAGAGGACGAGGAGGCGAGGACGAGGAGGCGAGGACGAGGAGGCGAGGACGAGGAGAGAGGAGGCGAGGAGGAATCCAGGTCAGAGCCATGAGAGGAGGAAACAAAGCTCAAAAACACTTATTTACTTTGGAGTCGCTGCAGATCAAGCCAACGCCTCAAAGTGACTTCAGAATCAAAGACACGACTTCAGAATCACAGACACGACTTCAGAATCACAGACACGACTTCAGAATCAAAGACACGACTTCAGAATCAAAGACACGACTTCAGAATCAAAGACACGACTTCAGAATCAAAGACACGACTTCAGAATCACAGACACGACTTCAGAATCACAGACACGACTTCAGAATCACAGACACGACTTCAGAATCAAAGACACGACTTCAGAATCAAAGACACGACTTCAGAATCAAAGACACGACTTCAGAATCACAGACACGACTTCAGAATCACAGACACGACTTCAGAATCACAGACACGACTTCAGAATCACAGACACGACTTCAGAATCACAGACACGACTTCAGAATCAAAGACACGACTTCAGAATCACAGACACGACTTCAGAATCAAAGACACGACTTCAGAATCACAGACACGACTTCAGAATCTCAGTTATAAAGATCAGACTCTGTGTGGTTTGTATCTGAGTTTGTGATGAAGAGTCTGCAGTTTTGTATCTGAGTTTGTGATGAAGAGTCTGCAGTTTTGTATCTGAGTTTGTGATGAAGACTCTGTGTGGTTTGTATCTGAGTTTGTGATGAAGACTCTGTGTGGTTTGTATCTGAGTTTGTGATGAAGAGTCTGCAGGTTTGTATCTGAGTTTGTGATGAAGAGTCTGCAGGTTTGTATCTGAGTTTGTGATGAAGAGTCTGCAGGTTTGTATCTAAGTTTGTGATGAAGAGTCTGCAGGTTTGTATCTAAGTTTGTGATGAAGAGTCTGCAGGTTTGTATCTAAGTTTGTGATGAAGAGTCTGCAGGTTTGTATCTGAGTTTGTGATGAAGAGTCTGTGTGGTTTGTATCTGTGATGAAGAGTCTGCAGTTTAAACCCTCAGAGGCTTTCCTTTGTCCTCCCAGAGTGAATCAATGCTCAGTGGATGGTTAGATAACTCTGAATAAATAACTCTGAATAAACGGCTGCGTTAGTCGCTCCTGAGAGGGAAAGTGAGTCAGAGGATTCAGCCCCGCGGCCCCGCAGACCCCGGCAGCCCCCGGTCATCGTAAAGACAGTATTCACGTTGGTAAAAGGTTTTAAATGGCATTATTATCAGCGTGATGTGATGTGGAGCGACGGCGGCGCAGGGACGGGATAATGAGAGGCTAATGAGCGAGAGGAACGAGACGGCCAGAGTCCACGCTGGCAAAACATCAACCACGAACCCTCTGCAGTCTGCGCGGGCAAACAAGGATTCAAAAGGACAAACACAGCACAGAGGGAACAGGAAACCAGGACTGAGGGAACAGGAAACCAGGACTGAGGGAACAGGAAACCAGGACTGAGGGAACAGGAAACCAGGACTGAGGGAACAGGAAACACAGCACTGAGGGAACAGGAAACCGGGACTGAGGGAACAGGAAACCGGGACTGAGGGAACAGGAAACCGGGACTGAGGGAACAGGAAACCAGGACTGAGGGAACAGGAAACCAGGACTGAGGGAACAGGAAACCAGGACTGAGGGAACAGGAAACCGGGACTGAGGGAACAGGAAACACAGCACTGAGGGAACAGGAAACCAGGACAGAGGGAACAGGAAACAAAGCACAGAGGGAACAGGAAACCGGGACAGAGGGAACAGGAAACCAGGACTGAGGGAACAGGAAACACAGCACTGAGGGAACAGGAAACCGGGACTGAGGGAACAGGAAACACAGCACTGAGACACTGAGGGAACAGGAAACCGGGACTGAGGGAACAGGAAACCAGGACAGAGGGAACAGGAAACCAGGACTGAGGGAACAGGAAACCAGGACTGAGGGAACAGGAAACACAGCCCCACACAGAGGCTGGAGTTTCAGTAAAATCACGTTTATGGCACTTTTTTCAGATTGTTGTGACCGATGTGGATCTTTGGAGTCCGACTCGTTAGTGAGGACGATGGAAAAGATAAGCCCAGAGTTACATGTTTATGTTTAAAGATTTTTAACCACCTTCTGTTCTGTGGGACTGAAAAGCTGAAGCCCAAGTCTGTGATTGACAGGCTGTGGAGCTGTGGAGGGCGGGGCTTCCTGCTGTTCATTTCACATACTTTAACAGACCTGTGTTAAAGCACAAACTCCGTTACCATGGGCAGCGTTAGCTCATGTTTCTGGTTTGTTTCCAGCTGTGGCTCATGTTTCTGGTTTGTTTCCAGCTGTGGCTCATGTTTCTGGTTTGTTTCCTGCTGTGGCTCATGTTTCTGGTTTGAATCCAGCTGTGGCTCATGTTTCTGGTTTGAATCCAGCTGTGGCTCATGTTTCTGGTTTGAATCCAGCTGTGGCTCATGTTTCTGGTTTGAATCCAGCTGTGGCTCATGTTTCTGGTTTGAATCCAGCTGTGGCTCATGTTTCTGGTTTGAATCCAGCTGTGGCTCATGTTTCTGGTTTGAATCCAGCTGTGGCTCATGTTTCTGGTTTTATTTCCAGCTGTGGCTCATGTTTCTGGTTTGTTTCCAGCTGTGGCTCATGTTTCTGGTTTCAGTTCCAGCTGTGGCTCATGTTTCTGGTTTCAGTTCCAGCTGTGGCTCATGTTTCTGGTTTCAGTTCCAGCTGTGGCTCATGTTTCTGGTTTCAGTTCCAGCTGTGGCTCATGTTTCTGGTTTGTTTCCAGCTGTGGCTCATGTTTCTGGTTTGAATCCAGCTGTGGCTCATGTTTCTGGTTGTAGTTCCAGCTGTGGCTCATGTTTCTGGCTTCAGTTCCAGCTGTGGCTCATGTTTCTGGTTGTAGTTCCAGCTGTGGCTCATGTTTCTGGCTTCAGTTCCAGCTGTGGCTCATGTTTCTGGTTTTATTTCCAGCTGTGGCTCATGTTTCTGGTTGTAGTTCCAGCTGTGGCTCATGTTTCTGGTTGTAGTTCCAGCTGTGGCTCATGTTTCTGGCTTCAGTTCCAGCTGTGGCTCATGTTTCTGGTTTTATTTCCAGCTGTGGCTCATGTTTCTGGTTGTAGTTCCAGCTGTGGCTCATGTTTCTGGCTTCAGTTCCAGCTGTGGCTCATGTTTCTGGTTGTAGTTCCAGCTGTGGCTCATGTTTCTGGCTTCAGTTCCAGCTGTGGCTCATGTTTCTGGTTTCAGTTCCAGCTGTGGCTCATGTTTCTGGCTTCAGTTCCAGCTGTGGCTCATGTTTCTGGCTGTAGTTCCAGCTGTGGCTCATGTTTCTGGTTGTAGTTCCAGCTGTGGCTCATGTTTCTGGCTTCAGTTCCAGCTGTGGCTCATGTTTCTGGTTGTAGTTCCAGCTGTGGCTCATGTTTTTGGCTTCAGTTCCAGCTGTGGCTCATGTTTCTGGCTTCAGTTCCAGCTGTGGCTCATGTTTTTGGCTTCAGTTCCAGCTGTGGCTCATGTTTCTGGCTTCAGTTCCAGCTGTGGCTCATGTTTCTGGCTTCAGTTCCAACTGTGGCTCATGTTTCTGGTGTCAGTTCCAGCTGTGGCTCATGTTTCTGGTTTTATTTCCAGCTGTGGCTCATGTTTCTGGTTTTATTTCCAGCTGTGGCTCATGTTTCTGGTTTTATTTCCAGCTGTGGCTCATGTTTCTGGCTTCAGTTCCAGCTGTGGCTCATGTTTCTGGTTTGAATCCAGCTGTGGCTCATGTTTCTGGTTTGTTTCTGTGGTTTCTCAGTACCAGAAACCCTAACCTGAGGATCACATGTGTGTAAATGTTTAAGGCGGGTCAGACTCTCGTGTTCAGCCGCGTCTCTTCACATGAGCTCGTTCTTCCTCTGACGATGATGCTAATGATCTGGTGTCGTCCCTCGGGGCCGACGCCGCCGCGGTGAGTGCGTTTAACCTTTTACAAATGCGGATTATTCATGGCTTTAGAGGCGGCCGAGAAACTCTCCATATTAACATGCTCCTGTTTATTATCCTGGAATCAGTGCGGCTCAGGGGGAAACGTGTCTGACTAACGCTAACAACGCTAATGATGCTAATGCGGCTAACAATGCTAATGCTGCTAACAATGCTAATGCTGCTAACAATGCTAATGCAAATACTGCCAATATCTTTGTCTGCGTTTACATACTAAGGTTACTTGTTTATGGAGGTTTGGGGGCGTGGCTTTGTCTGTGTTTACATACTAAGGTTACTTGTTTAGGGAGGTTTGGGGGCGTGGCTTTGTCTGTGTTTACATACTAAGGTCACTTGTTTAGGGAGGTTTGGGGGCGTGGCTTTGTCTGTGTTTACATACTAAGGTCACTTGTTTAGGGAGGTTTGGGGGCGTGGCTTTGTCTGTGTTTACATACTAAGGTTACTTGTTTATGGGGGTTTGGGGGCGTGGCTTTGTCTGTGTTTACATACTAAGGTTACTTGTTTATGGGGGTTTGGGGGCGTGGCTTTGTCTGTGTTTACATACTAAGGTTACTTGTTTATGGGGGTTTGGGGGCGTGGCTTTGTCTGCGTTTACATACTAAGGTTACTTGTTTATGGGGGTTTGGGGGCGTGGCTTTGTCTGTGTTTACATACTAAGGTTACTTGTTTATGGGGGTTTGGGGGCGTGGCTTTGTCTGTGTTTACATACTAAGGTTACTTGTTTATGGAGGTTTGGGGGCGTGGCTTTGTCTGTGTTTACATACTAAGGTTACATGTTTATGGAGGTTTGGGGCGTGGCTTTGTCTGTGTTTACATACTAAGGTTACTTGTTTATGGAGGTTTGGGGGCGTGGCTTTGTCTGCGTTTACATACTAAGGTTACATGTTTAGGGAGGTTTGGGGGCGTGGCTTTGTCTGCGTTTACATACTAAGGTTACTTGTTTATGGAGGTTTGGGGGCGTGGCTTTGTCTGTGTTTACATACTAAGGTTACGTGTTTAGGGAGGTTTGGGGGCGTGGCTTTGTCTGCATTTACATACTAAGGTTACTTGTTTAGGGAGGTTTGGGGGCGTGGCTTTGTCTGTGTTTACATACTAAGGTTACGTGTTTAGGGAGGTTTGGGGGCGTGGCTTTGTCTGCATTTACATACTAAAGACTGTATCAGACGAGCTGAGGCGGGACAGAGACGGGACAGAAGCGGGACAGAGGCGGGACAGAGACGGGACAGAGGCGTGACAGAGACGGGACAGAGGCGGGACAGAGACGGGACAGAGACGGGACAGAGACGGGACAGAAGCGGGACAGAGGCGGGACAGAGGCGGGACAGAGGCGGGACAGAGACGGGACAGAAGCGGGACAGAGGCGGGACAGAGGCGGGACAGAGGCGGGACAGAGACGGGACAGAGACGGGACAGAGGCGGGACAGAGGCGGGACAGAGGCGGGACAGAGACGGGACAGAAGCGGGACAGAGGCGGGACAGAGGCGGGACAGAGACGGGACAGAAGCGGGACAGAGGCGGGACAGAGGCGGGACAGAGGCGGGACAGAGACGGGACAGAGACGGGACAGAGGCGGGACAGAGGCGGGACTTAAAAACAGCCTCAGTGACTTTCGTCTTTTTGTTTTTGTTGATCTGACGTCTCTGTTTCCACGTTCGCAAACGCTCGTCTCCTGTTTCGTGGGTGGTTTGGGGAGGAGGCGCCGCTGCTCTGGTTTGAGTGAGTGACCTCTGACCCCCCACACATGACACCACAGCGGGACGGCTTTATGCAAATGAGATGTAAATGAGCCCTATTGTCACTGAGAGGAGAGAACAGCCAAAAGTCTCTTTCACAGACTCCACATGTTCTCCACATCACATGACCACATCGTCTCCACATCACATGACCACATCTGCTGACCGGCACATGTTTATTTAACGTCTGCTTGCTTTAAAAGTCTCTTGTTCTTCATAAACAAAACGTCACAAATAAACTCCACATAAGGAGTGTGTGAGCTGCTCTTCAGCCCCGCGTCCTGCTCCTGCTCCTGCTCCTCTTTAGCTGCTAATAATAACATAATGAATGGTTTAGTGGCCGGTGTCTCTGGGTGTTTGATAAACGGCGAGCGTTACGGTGACGGACGGCGTTTAAACCTCGGGCGCCGTCGCTGCAGGAGGAACAACTCGGAAAAATGAGCAAAGACGTCGAGAGGACGAGGATTTACGGCAGATTTATGACGGCGCGAGTCTGAGCTGCGAGCCAGGCCCGAGCCGGGACACTTCTTCTTCTTCTGCTGAGAGAGTGGAGATGAAGCTGTGCTGGGGGGCAGCGGGTATGCACATGGTGTCACAGGAACCATTCTGATACTGAATCTAAACTGCTCAAGCAAAACAAATGTGAACCACGACACCAGCCAGAAAGAGACGAGAAGATTTGGGACTAAACCAAGATTAAAGAGGGACTAAAGCAGGACTATGGTGGGACTAGAGCAGGACTAGAGCAGGACTGTAGTGGGACTGTAGTGGGACTGTGGCCGGATCGGGGGACAGCTGACCTCTCCCTGCCCTCGTCTAAAGTCGGTCTGGTGACAGTGGTCTATAGTGGGACTAGAGCAGGACTGTAGTGGTTCTGTAGTGGGTCTATAGTGGGACTAAAGGGGGACTATGGTGGGACTAAAGAGGGACTATGGTGGGACTAGAGCAGGACTGTGGCCGGGTCGGGGGGGGACAGCTGACCTCTCCCTGTCCTCGTCTAAAGTCGGTCTGGTGACAGTGGTCTATAGTGGGACTAGAGCAGGACTGTAGTGGGTCTGCAGTGGGACTGTGGCCGGGTCGGGGGGGGGGGACAGCTGACCTCTCCCTGTCGGGCTGAGCTGTGCCCGGTGACAGTGGTCTATAGTGGGACTAGAGCAGGTCTAAAGCAGGACTGTAGTGAGTCTGAAGCGGGTCTATAGTGGGACTGTAGCGGGTCAATAGTGGGACTAGAGCAGGACTAAAGTAGGACTGTAGTGGGTCTGTAGTGGGACTGTGGCCGGGTCGGGGGGGACAGCTGACTGTGGCCGGGTCGGGGGGGACAGCTGACCTCTCCCTGTCCTCGTCTAAAGTCGGTCTGGTGACAGTGGTCTATAGTGGGACTAGAGCAGGACTAGAGCAGGACTGTAGTGGGTCTATAGTGGGACTGTAGTCTGTAGTGGGACTGTGGCCGGGTCTATAGTGGGACTGTGGCCGGGTCGGGGGGGACAGCTGACCTCTCCTGTCGGGCTGAGCTGTGCCCGGTGACAGTGCGTCCTGGAGCAGACTGTGGTGTGAACATCATCCTCTTAATGAACCTGGGGCTCAGGGCTACAACAGCACAGGGGGGGGGGGTTTAGGGGGGGGGGGGGGGCAGAAACTGGACTTAACTCACTCCAGGACTGATGCAAAGTCATCGAACAAGACAAGAGGATCCACAGATCTGCAGAGCTTCAGGCTTCAGGCCCGTCACAGTAACAACATCTGAGGAGACCACAGCTCAGACACGTCCTCCTGATGTCCCTGATGTTTGTCACTAATTATTCCCCCATTTTATAAACACTTTTTTGCGCTAATTTCCTTTTCATATTTCACCTCATTTTTGCTCATCTTTGAAAATTATTTCTGATACATTTTTCCCCTTTTTTCTCAATTTTTAATTCTTTTTTTTGCCAAATTTTCCGCCTTTTTTCCCTTATTTTTCCTCTAATTTTACAAACATTTTCTCCATTTCCCACATTTTTTCCTTATTCTTGCCACAATTTCTCCCCATTTCCACAAATTATTCCTCCATGTTTTGTCAAATTTCTTTAGTTTTCCCCAATTTTAGAATATTTGTTTCTTATTTTTGCCACAGTTTTATTCTTGTTTTTCCATTTTTCCCATATTTTTTGCTCATCTTTGCTCATCCATTTCCCTACATTACTCCCTCCCAGATCTAGACGACACATACTTCAGTATCGGTATCGGGGAAAAGAATCGCTCCGGTATCGGTATCGTTGAAGTCCTCTCATGTCCAGTTTCTGCTTTCCCCAAATCTAACAGATGTATAAATGGTGTGAGAGTGGTAGTTATGATGATGCTGCGTTTCTTTGTCCTCAGGCTCCTCCCCCTCGCCCCCCCCTCGCCCCCCCCCTCGCCCTCGCCCCCCCCTCTCGTGGTTAATTCCCGGTGACTGATGCCGACACACTTTCTCATTTCTCGCCGGCCGCTTTAACGATCTCAGGTTAATTAACGATCGGATCACTCGAATGTTAAAGATGGCCGCCAGCTCCGCGCCTGACCCCGACCCTCGGCGTCGTGGGTAATTACGGCGGGGGGAGCGGAGGATCACGGGTAATTACGGCGAGGGAGGGGTGGGTGAGGGGGGGGGGCCGGAGCAGGGCATCGTGGGTAATCACCGGAGAAAAGGCCAAACGTTTCATTCAATTTACCGCCAGTAATTACGAACAAGGACCTCCTCGGCGCAGTGACACTCTGGCACCGACGCCGCGCACGGAATCCCCCCGACAACACTCTGTTATACAAATATGGACATTTCCTCTGTAGGAGACGCCGGACGCCAAAGTCTGCGGGATTTACACCAGCATTTACTAAACTACAGGCTCCTTTCAGTCCACTTTAGGAGCTCCTACAGCTCCCTCCTCTCCTCCTCTGCTTCCCTCCCTTCCCTCCTTCCTTCTTTACTTCCTTCCTTCGTTCCTTCTTTACTTCCTTCCTTCCTTCTCTCCCTCCTTCCTTCCTTCCTTCCTTCCTTCTCTCCTTCCTTCCTTCTTTACTTCCTTCTTTCCTTCTTTACTTCCTTCCTTCCTTCTCTCCCTCCTTCCTTCCTTCCTTCCTTCTTTACTTCCTTCCTTCTTTACTTCCTTCCTTCTTTACTTCCTTCCTTCTCTCCCTCCTTCCTTCCTTCTCTCCTTCCTTCCTTCCTTCCTTCCTTCTCTCCTTCCTTCCTTCTTTACTTCCTTCTCTCCTTCCTTCCTTCCTTCCTTCTTTGCTTCCTTCCTTCCTTCTCTCCCTCCTTCCTTTCTTCTTTACTTCCTTCTCTCCTTCCTTCCTTCCTTCTTTACTTCCTTCCTTCCTTCTTTACTTCCTTCTCTCCTTCCTTCTTTACTTCCTTCCTTCCTTCTCTCCCTCCTTCCTTCCTTCTTTACTTCCTTCCTTCCTTCTCTCCCTCCTTCCTTCCTTCTTTACTTCCTTCTCTCCTTCCTTCCTTCCTTCCTTCTCTCCCTCCTTCCTTCCTTCTTTACTTCCCTCCTTCCTTCTCTCCCTCCTTCCTTCTTTACTTCCTTCCTTCGTTCCTTCTTTACTTCCTTCCTTCCTTCTCTCCCTCCTTCCTTCCTTCCTTCCTTCCTTCTCTCCTTCCTTCCTTCTTTACTTCCTTCTTTCCTTCTTTACTTCCTTCCTTCCTTCTCTCCCTCCTTCCTTCCTTCCTTCCTTCTTTACTTCCTTCCTTCTTTACTTCCTTCCTTCTTTACTTCCTTCCTTCTCTCCCTCCTTCCTTCCTTCCTTCCTTCTCTCCTTCCTTCCTTCTTTACTTCCTTCTCTCCTTCCTTCCTTCCTTCCTTCTTTACTTCCTTCCTTCCTTCTCTCCCTCCTTCCTTTCTTCTTTACTTCCTTCTCTCCTTCCTTCCTTCCTTCTTTACTTCCTTCCTTCCTTCTTTACTTCCTTCTCTCCTTCCTTCTTTACTTCCTTCCTTCCTTCTCTCCCTCCTTCCTTCCTTCTTTACTTCCTTCCTTCCTTCTCTCCCTCCTTCCTTCCTTCTTTACTTCCTTCCTTTCTTCTTTACTTCCTTCTCTCCTTCCTTCCTTCCTTCTTTACTTCCTTCCTTCCTTCTTTACTTCCTTCTCTCCTTCCTTCTTTACTTCCTTCCTTCCTTCTCTCCCTCCTTCCTTCCTTCTTTACTTCCTTCTCTCCTTCCTTCCTTCCTTCCTTCTCTCCCTCCTTCCTTCCTTCTCTCCTTCCTTCCTTCCTTCCCTCCTTCCTTCCTTCTCTCCCTCCTTCCTTCCTTCTTTACTTCCTTCCTTCCTTCCTTCCCTCCTTCCTTCCTTCTCTCCCTCCTTCCTTCCTTCTTTACTTCCTTCTCTCCTTCCTTCCTTCCTTCCTTCTTTACTTCCTTCCTTCTCTCCTTCCTTCCTTCCTTCCTTCCTTCCGAATGATGTCATCTTAGCTTCCATTAGACACCAATTTTAGTGAGTCTAACAAATAAACCAATAAACAAGACCGTTAGCATCCCTATGGCTTTTCCCATGTAAATTAGCATCGTGCTAATGGCTGGCTAATGCGATCGTTTTTTGAGGTTATATTTAAAGATTGTATTATGTGTTCTTTGTGTATTCTTTGTGTATTCTTTGTGTATTCTTTGTGTATTCTTTGTGTATTCTTTGTGTATTCTTTGTGTTCCTGTACGTCACAGTTGTACAGACACTTCCTGGTCCTTTACTGGAGACTGTTCGCTGTAACTGTAAAGCTCGTTCATACACGAGTAAAGGCAGAACATCGGCCGATCTCTGACGACTCTCACTCAGATCCCTCGGCCTCAGGGGAGAAACATCACCATGGAAACTGGAAACTTGTTCATTCATATAATTAATTATGGCAGCATTTCATTTGCAGGGAAAATAAAGTCTGTATCGATCTGACGTTTTCTACAACAGCGGGAAACATCTGGAGTGTTCATTAGCGATGCTTGAGCTAAATGCTAACGGCTATAGGAAAACACACTGAGCGGCTAAAGCTAACGGGCTCTGAAGAGTCTTTTCCTCCTCAGATTTATGTCAGTGATATCAGCAGAAGTTTCATACTGATGTCTTTACATTTTAAATAGTTTCACCTGCAGCTCCTCCCCCCCTCTCTCCCCCCCTCCCCCCCCTCTCCCCCTCTCTCCCCCCCTCCCTCGTATTGACAGTATTTTCCCGTCGTTTCTCAGAGTTAAAGTTTATCTGTGTTTCCTCTCCGCTCTCTGCACAAACTCATCAATACCGTCTCAATTATCGGCCCCTAACGACCCCCGTCTCCCCCCGTCTCTCTCCCCCCCCCCCCCCCCCCCCCCGTCCCGTCCCGTCTCCCCCCCCACACACACAGCCCTGCCCCCTCCCCCTGAGTCCGTCAATACCACTCAAAGCCTCGTCCCTCAGCGGCTCCCCCTACAGTTCATCTCCACCTTCCACGGCCTCGCCCGACTGTCATAAGACCTGGACGGGCTTCAGCATCAGGAACATCTGGATCAGTCAGGGACATCAGGGAGGAGAGGAGCGAGGAGAGGAGGAGCTAGTGTGCATCAGGAACATCTGGATCAGTCAGGGACATCAGGGAGGAGAGGAGCGAGGAGAGGAGGAGCGAGGAGAGGAGAGAGGAGCTACACATCTGGATCAGGGAGTGACATCAGGGAGGAGAGGAGCGAGGAGAGGAGGAGCGAGGAGAGGAGCTAGTGTGCATCACCCATATCGCTCTCTCCTCTGGACCCTTCCTTCCTTCCTTCCTTCCTTCCTTCCTTCCTCTCTCCTTCCTTCCTTCCTCTCTCCTCCCTCCTCGATGACCAGTCCAGAGCAGATAACCCTCTCCAGCACTGACGCTCTTCACTGAACTAAACGAGTGCCTCACCTGGTGGCGTCGGGGCCCGGCTTGCTCCGCCCCTGCGTCTGCCCCTCCCACACGGCGTTGGCGAGCTCGTTGCCGATGCTGGTGAGGACTTTGAGCAGCTCCAGGGGCCACTCGTCCAGGTCCAGGGACCGGACCCGGGACAGGTGCGTGCCCAGGTTCCTGTGGATCCCCGAGCACTCGATACAGATGAGGGCCCCGAGGTTCAGACTGGCCCAGTCCGGGTCTGAAACAAACACAGATAAATGAGGCCTCGAGGTTCAGACTGGCCCAGTCCGGGTCTGAAACAAACACAGATAAATGAGGCCCCGAGGTCCAGACTGGCCCAGTCCGGGTCTGAAACAAACACAGAGATAAATGAGGCCCTGAGGTTCAGACTGGCCCAGTCCGGGTCTGAAACAAACACAGATAAATGAGGCCCCGAGGTCCAGACTGGCCCAGTCCGGGTCTGAAACAAACACAGAGATAAATGAGGCCTCGAGGTCCAGACTGGCCCAGTCCGGGTCTGAAACAAACACAGATAAATGAGGCCCCGAGGTTCAGACTGGCCCAGTCCGGGTCTGAAACAAACACAGATAAATGAGGCCCCGAGGTTCAGACTGGCCCAGTCCGGGTCTGAAACAAACACAGATAAATGAGGCCCCGAGGTTCAGACTGGCCCAGTCCGGGTCTGAAACAAACACAGATAAATGAGGCCCCGAGGTTCAGACTGGCCCAGTCCGGGTCTGAAACAAACACAGATAAATGAGGCCTCGAGGTTCAGACTGGCCCAGTCCGGGTCTGAAACAAACACACAGATAAATGAGGCCCCGAGGTTCAGACTGGCCCAGTCCGGGTCTGAAACAAACACAGATAAATGAGGCCTCGAGGTTCAGACTGGCCCAGTCCGGGTCTGAAACAAACACAGATAAATGAGGCCCCGAGGTCCAGACTGGCCCAGTCCGGGTCTGAAACAAACACAGATAAATGAGGCCCCGAGGTCCAGACTGGCCCAGTCCGGGTCTGAAACAAACACAGATAAATGAGGCCCCGAGGTTCAGACTGGCCCAGTCCGGGTCTGAAACAAACACAGATAAATGAGGCCCCGAGGTCCAGACTGGCCCAGTCCGGGTCTGAAACAAACACAGATAAATGAGGCCCCGAGGTTCAGACTGGCCCAGTCCGGGTCTGAAACAAACACAGATAAATGAGGCCCCGAGGTCCAGACTGGCCCAGTCCGGGTCTGAAACAAACACAGATAAATGAGGCCCCGAGGTCCAGACTGGCCCAGTCCGGGTCTGAAACAAACACAGATAAATGAGGCCCCGAGGTCCAGACTGGCCCAGTCCGGGTCTGAAACAAACACAGATAAATGAGGCCCCGAGGTTCAGACTGGCCCAGTCCGGGTCTGAAACAAACACAGATAAATGAGGCCTCGAGGTTCAGACTGGCCCAGTCCGGGTCTGAAACAAACACAGATAAATGAGGGCCTCGAGGTTCAGACTGGCCCAGTCCGGGTCTGAAACAAACACAGATAAATGAGGCCCCGAGGTTCAGACTGGCCCAGTCCGGGTCTGAAACAAACACAGATAAATGAGGCCCCCGAGGTTCAGACTGGCCCAGTCCGGGTCTGAAACAAACACAGATAAATGAGGCCCTGAGGTTCAGACACATCTGTGACACATCTGTGACACATCTGTGACACATCTGTGTCACAGATGTGTCACAGATGTGTTACAGATGTTACAGATGTTACAGATGTCACAGATGTTACAGATGTCACAGATGTTACAGATGTTACAGATGTGTAACTCACTGGGGGCGTCGCAGTCGGCGCAGCGACTGTTCCCGCGGATGTTCCGGATCGACTGCAGAGCCATGGCCTCGGTCTGACTCGGCAAACGCGACTGAAACACAAACAGACACGTTCACAACATCGATAAAGTTTATTTATTTTGAAATGATCTGATGAAGTCGCACCTTGTTCTTGCTGGACTCGCACGACTGCAGCGACGCCAGGATCTGGCTCTCGATCACCTGGACCCACGAGTCTCGCTCCTCGTACGACGTGGCCTCGAAGTGCCACGTCTGACCCGTCAGAGACACGATCTGGAACTCGAAGCTCTCCTCTGGGTCTGCAAGAGGAGAACCAGGAGGTCAATACAGGAACATCTGAACCATGAAGCTCCTCTGTGTCTGCAAGAGGAGAACCAGGAGGTCAATACAGGAGGAACATCTGAGCCATGAAGCTCCTCTGTGTCTGCAAGAGGAGAACCAGGAGGTCAATACAGGAGGAACATCTGAACCATGAAGCTCCTCTGTGTCTGCAAGAGGAGAAACAAGAGGTCAATACAGGAACATCTGAACCATGAAGCTCCTCTGTGTCTGCAAGAGGAGAACCAGGAGGTCACTACAGGAACATCTGAACCATGAAGCTCCTCTGTGTCTGCAAGAGGAGAACCAGGAGGTCACTACAGGAACATCTGAACCATGAAGCTCCTCTGTGTCTGCAAGAGGAGAACCAGGAGGTCAATACAGGAACATCTGAACCATGAAGCTCCTCTGGGTCTGCAAGAGGAGAACCAAGAGGTCAATACAGGAACATCTGAACCATGAAGCTCCTCTGTGTCTGCAAGAGGAGAACCAGGAGGTCACTACAGGAACATCTGAACCATGAAGCTCCTCTGTGTCTGCAAGAGGAGAACCAGGAGGTCAATACAGGAACATCTGAACCATGAAGCTCCTCTGTGTCTGCAAGAGGAGAACCAGGAGGTCAATACAGGAACATCTGAACCATGAAGCTCCTCTGTGTCTGCAAGAGGAGAACCAGGAGGTCAATACAGGAGGAACATCTGAACCATGAAGCTCCTCTGTGTCTGCAAGAGGAGAACCAGGAGGTCAATACAGGAACATCTGAACCATGAAGCTCCTCTGTGTCTGCAAGAGGAGAACCAGGAGGTCAATACAGGAGGAACATCTGAGCCATGAAGCTCCTCTGTGTCTGCAAGAGGAGAACCAGGAGGTCAATACAGGAACATCTGAACCATGAAGCTCCTCTGTGTCTGCAAGAGGAGAACCAGGAGGTCAATACAGGAACATCTGAGCCATGAAGCTCCTCTGTGTCTGCAAGAGGAGAACCAGGAGGTCAATACAGGAGGAACATCTGAACCATGAAGCTCCTCTGTGTCTGCAAGAGGAGAACCAGGAGGTCAATACAGGAGGAACATCTGAACCATGAAGCTCCTCTGTGTCTGCAAGAGGAGAACCAGGAGGTCAATACAGGAACATCTGAACCATGAAGCTCCTCTGTGTCTGCAAGAGGAGAACCAAGAGGTCAATACAGGAACATCTGAACCATGAAGCTCCTCTGTGTCTGCGAGAGGAGAACCAGGAGGTCAATACAGGAACATCTGAACCATGAAGCTCCTCTGTGTCTGCGAGAGGAGAACCAGGAGGTCAATACAGGAACATCTGAACCATGAAGCTCCTCTGTGTCTGCAAGAGGAGAACCAGGAGGTCAATACAGGAGGAACATCTGAACCATGAAGCTCCTCTGTGTCTGCAAGAGGAGAACCAGGAGATCAATACAGGAACATCTGAACCATGAAGCTCCTCTGTGTCTGCGAGAGGAGAACCAGGAGGTCAATACAGGAACATCTGAACCATGAAGCTCCTCTGTGTCTGCAAGAGGAGAACCAGGAGGTCAATACAGGAACATCTGAACCATGAAGCTCCTCTGTGTCTGCAAGAGGAGAACCAGGAGGTCAATACAGGAGGAACATCTGAGCCATGAAGCTCCTCTGTGTCTGCGAGAGGAGAACCAGGAGGTCAATACAGGAACATCTGAACCATGAAGCTCCTCTGTGTCTGCAAGAGGAGAACCAGGAGATCAATACAGGAACATCTGAACCATGAAGCTCCTCTGTGTCTGCAAGAGGAGAACCAGGAGGTCAATACAGGAGGAACATCTGAACCATGAAGCTCCTCTGTGTCTGCAAGAGGAGAACCAGGAGATCACTACAGGAGGAACATCTGAACCATGAAGCTCCTCTGTGTCTGCGAGAGGAGAACCAGGAGGTCAATACAGGAACATCTGAACCATGAAGCTCCTCTGTGTCTGCAAGAGGAGAACCAGGAGATCAATACAGGAACATCTGAACCATGAAGCTCCTCTGTGTCTGCAAGAGGAGAACCAGGAGGTCAATACAGGAGGAACATCTGAACCATGAAGCTCCTCTGTGTCTGCAAGAGGAGAACCAGGAGGTCAATACAGGAACATCTGAACCATGAAGCTCCTCTGTGTCTGCAAGAGGAGAACCAGGAGGTCACTACAGGAGGAACATCTGAACCATGAAGCTCCTCTGTGTCTGCAAGAGGAGAACCAGGAGATCAATACAGGAACATCTGAACCATGAAGCTCCTCTGGGTCTGCAAGAGGAGAACCAGGAGGTCAATACAGGAACATCTGAACCATGAAGCTCCTCTGTGTCTGCAAGAGGAGAACCAGGAGGTCAATACAGGAGGAACATCTGAACCATGAAGCTCCTCTGTGTCTGCAAGAGGAGAACCAGGAGGTCAATACAGGAACATCTGAACCATGAAGCTCCTCTGTGTCTGCAAGAGGAGAACCAGGAGGTCAATACAGGAGGAACATCTGAACCATGAAGCTCCTCTGTGTCTGCAAGAGGAGAACCAGGAGGTCAATACAGGAACATCTGAACCATGAAGCTCCTCTGTGTCTGCAAGAGGAGAACCAGGAGGTCAATACAGGAGGAACATCTGAACCATGAAGCTCCTCTGTGTCTGCAAGAGGAGAACCAGGAGGTCACTACAGGAACATCTGAACCATGAAGCTCCTCTGTGTCTGCAAGAGGAGAACCAGGAGGTCAATACAGGAACATCTGAACCATGAAGCTCCTCTGTGTCTGCAAGAGGAGAACCAGGAGGTCAATACAGGAGGAACATCTGAACCATGAAGCTCCTCTGTGTCTGCAAGAGGAGAACCAGGAGGTCACTACAGGAACATCTGAGCCATGAAGCTCCTCTGTGTCTGCAAGAGGAGAACCAGGAGGTCAATACAGGAACATCTGAACCATGAAGCTCCTCTGTGTCTGCAAGAGGAGAACCAGGAGGTCAATACAGGAGGAACATCTGAACCATGAAGCTCCTCTGTGTCTGCAAGAGGAGAACCAGGAGGTCAATACAGGAGGAACATCTGAGCCATGAAGCTCCTCTGTGTCTGCAAGAGGAGAACCAGGAGGTCAATACAGGAACATCTGAACCATGAAGCTCCTCTGTGTCTGCAAGAGGAGAACCAGGAGATCAATACAGGAACATCTGAACCATGAAGCTCCTCTGTGTCTGCAAGAGGAGAACCAGGAGGTCAATACAGGAGGAACATCTGAACCATGAAGCTCCTCTGTGTCTGCAAGAGGAGAACCAGGAGATCAATACAGGAACATCTGAGCCATGAATGAAAAATTGGGAAAATTCTGAAATTATGTCGGGGAAAATATGAGAAATAGTAAAACAAAAAAATATGGGGGAAAAAAAGGTACAAAATAGGGTGATTTAAAAAAAAAAAAAGATAAAAAAAAAGGGAAATATAGAGTAAAGAATTGAGGAAAAAATCTTTAAAAAATGTGGGAAAATACAGAATAAATTGGCAAAAAATATGTAAATAATGTTGGGAGAAAAAAAATAAAAAAAAATAAAAAATAAAATAAAATAAAATAAATAAATATGGGGTTCTTGGGAAAATCGGAAACAGTAAAAATAGAGGAAATTGGGATAAAAGAAGGGAATTATTGTGTTTAGAATTGAGAAAACAAATTTATAAAAAAGTGGAGAAATCTTTAAAAAAAAGGGAGAAATTGGGGAAAAACTTGAGAAAAAAAAAAAGGGAAACATTTTGGGAAAATTTGGGAAACTTAGTATAAAGAATTGTGCTAAAAAATAAAATAAAAAAAATCAGAAAAAAATGTGGTGAAATGTTGGAGTATGGCGGCCGCTGTCTCCCACAAAGGAGACGCCCATATTTGGATGTCAGCGTCCTGTCGTGCTACACCTGGATCAATCATCAGGGAATAAACGTGTAAAGTTAAACCTTAAACCTTTATGAATCATCAGGGAATAAACCTGTAAAGTTAAACCTTAAACCCTTATGAATCATCAGGGAATAAATGTGTAAAGTGAAACATTATGAATCATCAGGGAATAAACGTGTAAAGTTAAACCTTAAACCTTTATGAATCATCAGGGAGTAAACGTGTGAACCTGCAGGAGCCGCTCTCCGCTTTGTGCTGAGTGAAGCGGCGTTGGCGTCGGGCCCCGGGGCCTCGGCTCAGATTGGCCCTAAATGTCAGCGCTCTGCTTTGGCGTCGCGCTCCATTACCTCCTCCATTATTCCCGTGACCCCCCCTCGCCCCCCCCTCGCCCCCCCTCGCCCCCCCCGCCGTAAATATACAGTAAATAAATGAAGATGTGGAGGAAATACGGCCGGGTCTCGCTCCGTTAGGCCGACATTACTGAGAGCGGAATATATGTAAGGGAGGGGGGGCGGGTTAGGGAGGGAGGGGGGGCGGGTTAGGGAGGGAGGGGGGGGGTTAGGGAGGGGGGGGCGAGTACAAGATCAATCACTTTAAACCAGTGCAGAGGGTTAACCTCAAACCACCCGCCCGAACCAAATCTGTCCTCTTAGGCCTTTATACAGGCCTGTGTAGCACCTCATTTGAAAGCTAAGACCCACAAAACTGATCTTTTTCCTCGTGTTGTTGCTGTGTTGTGTCACCTTTTGTATGTTTTTTTTTCTTCAATTTTTGACACTTTTTTGTTGAATTTTTGACACCTTTTTGTTGAATTTTTGTCACTTTTTTGTTGATTTTTTGTCACTTTTTTGTTGAGTTTTTGTCACTTTTTTGTTGAGTTTTTGTCACTTTTTTGTTGAGTTTTTGTCACTTTTTTGTTGAGTTTTTGTCACTTTTTTGTTGAGTTTTTGTCACTTTTTTGTTGAGTTTTTGTCACTTTTTTGTTGAGTTTTTGTCACTTTTTTTAGAAGGAGCTCCTGGTTCAGAGGGAGTTTATTCACTCATGTGTTTAAGTGGACAACAGTGTGAGATGATGCACTTCCTGTCCCGCCCCCTGCCCCCCCCCCTCGCCCCCCCTGATGTCTGTGTTCCTCTTTACTCCGCGCTTCAGTCTCCGCCGCCGCTGTATTTGTTGGTGTTTGTCTTTAATCCGTTTCCCGCCGTGACCTTTAGCGCCGAGTAAACGCCGTAATTGTTCCTCAGACGCGACACGGAGGCTAACATTTAAAACGCCGCCGAGCCTCCTCCGGGCGACCGATCGAATCAGAGCGAGCGGCGTCCGGGCGGCGCCGGGGTCAGAGGTCACGCCGAGCTGAAGACTCGCAATATTTACACCGAGGCGGAGGTTTCACATTCTGAGAGCAGGAGAGATGATGTTTCTCAGTATTTGTGACTAAGTTTAAAGTCGTCGTTTCCAGAGACCGCAGAGACCCCCCCCTCCCCCTCCAGCCCCCCCCTCCCCCTCCAGCCCCCCCCCCCCTCCCCCTCCAGCCCCCCCCCCCTCGGTGGGCGGCAGAAGACTGAGCTGATATTTGTGTGTTTTCTGGAGCGTTGATAAATAATAATGAAGTGAGTGTGATTTTAATGAGAGCCTGAGGTCAGAACCATCCACCGTCACACGCTGGAATTAAAGCCTTGTTATTATACAGCGCCGAGCGGGAGTCACCGCCGCCACGGCAACGCCACGGCAACGCCACCGCCAACGCCACGGCAACGCCACGGCTTTACTCCGGGACTCACGGGCTCGTAACACTTCACTTTAAACTCCCGCTCAGGCCGACGTCAGGCCTGGTGAGGCGTCAGGAGGAGCTCACCTGGACACACTCAGACTCTGAACCCGAACCTCCGTCTAAACACCAGCGGAGCCAAACAAACGGCTGCACCACAGACACGGAGGAGCTCATGTGGGTCACCTGGGTCGTCTGGGTCGTCTGGTTCATCAGTTAGAACTCGGGGTGTAACGGTTCACGGGGATGTATTGAGCCGGTTCGGTTCGGTCCACTTACGTACCGTTTCGGTGTATTATTTTCACTAAATAATGTCAATTTATTATGAGCGTCATATTTAGCGCCGTGGAACCAAGTTCCTACGTGAGTTTCCACACGGGCGCTATTGAGTGACGTACACTGAAGCTGCCGAGAGAAACGGCGTCACGGCAACAGCGAAAGAGAAGCCAGAGCTTGAAGACGCTCCACATCACTCAGCCCTGTTTGACTTTCCAGTTAAAACTCATGACGGGGAATCTGCGCAGTAATCTTGCTGCCAAACTACTCCTGGTATTATTACACCTTACAATATAGTTCCCCCTTTTATCCGCTTAGAAAATCCACATGTTTAATTGTGTGTAATTATACTTTGTAGTGGAACACTTCACGTAACCATATTTAAATAGGGGAAACGTGGAAGAGCTTGGAAGCTTCTATCTTGACCTGTTTTGGAGCTATAGAGGAGAGAGGGAGAGGCTAAATGCTAACACCGTCTGCGCTGTGTTTACGTGACTGAAGATCAGACAGGTCCTAAAAAACTCGTCAAAGCTCAGGTAAGAACATATCTCAGTCTGTAAGAACATATCTCAGTCTGTAAGAACATATCTCAGTCTGTAAGAACATATCTCAGTCTGTAAGAACATATCTCAGTCTGTAAGAACATATCTCAGTCTGTAAGAACATATCTCAGTCTGTAAGAACATACCTCAGTCTGTAAGAACATACCTCAGTCTGTAAGAACATATCTCAGTCTGTAAGAACATATCTCAGTCTGTAAGAACATATCTCAGTATGTAAGAACATATCTCAGTCTGTAAGAACATATCTCAGTCTGTAAGAACATACCTCAGTCTGTAAGAACATACCTCAGTCTGTAAGAACATATCTCAGTCTGTAAGAACATATCTCAGTCTGTAAGAACATACCTCAGTCTGTAAGAACATATCTCAGTCTGTAAGAACATATCTCAGTCTGTAAGAACATATCTCAGTCTGTAAGAACATACCTCTGCCTGTTCCTTTAAACGTCTCAGATTTCCTCATTTTCCTGATTTCTCTGTAACTGGTGGAGTTTTGGGACAGATGTCTCACACCAGGCCGGGCCGGGCCGCCTGTGATCAGACGCGTCAGATCTGTGTGTGTGTGTGTGTGTGTGTGTGCATGGGCGTGTGTGTGTGTGTGTGTGTGCATGAGCGTGTGTGTGCATGAGCGTGTGCATGGGCGTGCACGTGCACATGTGCCTGATGAACAGCTGGGCCACAGCTGCGCCCGCGGAGCCGCTTCCTAAAACTCTCCTTACCAGAATCATCAGGAAAATCCACTTTTATCAAACCAGTTTCACTGTGAAACTCAGAGGAGCAGAGGAGGGGGAGAGTTCAGCAGGAGGGGGGAGGAGGGGGGGGTGTAACCATGGTAACCGTCTTTATAACAGGTATTGGACAGGTCCAGGAGCTTTGACCGTTGTGTAAAAGTCTCTCTCTCCGTCTGCACCTGTGTGACCCCGAGTCTGACCCCTGACCTCTGACCTCTGCACTTGACCCCACATAAAGAACCGGCTCCGGCCGGTGCAGTACCTTCGTTGCCCAGCAGGCCGTCCGTCTTGAAGTTGCTGGTGCTCTTCTTGCGCCGGTGCTTCTTGCGGTTGGCGTGCGGGGACGGCGGCGGCTCCATCTTAGGGCTGGAGCAGACGGCGTCTCCGAGGAGCGACTCTGCGGCACAAACGAGGAGCAGGTCATTCACTTTAACCTCAACCAAATGCATTCTGTCCTCTTTGGCCTTTATACAGGGCTGTGTAGCACCTCATTTGAAAGCTAAGACCCACAAAACTGATATTTTTCCTCACGTTGTTGCTGCGTTGTGTCACCTTTTGTATGTTTTTTTGTTGTCACATTTTTGTAGAATTTTTGTCACTTTTCTGTTTCATTTTTGTTTCTTTTTTGTTGCGTTTACATCCTTGTTTTATTCTCATTTTTTGTGGCTGTTTTGGTGCTTTTTTCCCAAGAAGCTTTTTGATTAGGGTAAAGCCAAAGCCTGGACTTTTATTTTGAAACGTCTGCACAAACATGGATCTGGATCATTTTATACTGAAGTGGCACCAAAACAACAGCACATGTTTCCATGTTTCCTGAGGGTGAGAGAACATGGCGTCGCCGTGGTTACGGAGACAGATCCAGATCCTCTCTGTGTAAGAGATGAACCCGCCTCCGTGAGCGTGAACAGTCCGCACTAATCGTCCTCTTAAAGTCTCTAACGAGCGGTAAATCTGCTGGTGGCCGAGGGCGGGGCTCAGCTGCGCCTCAGCCCGGTCCAGACGAGGACTTGTCGGGTCTCGAGGCTCTTCAGAGTCCGGGCTCTGGTCCTAACGAAGGTCCGGTCTCGCTGATGACAGGAGCCGCGGGACACGGGTGAGTCTAACGAGAGCTGAGAGACTAATACTGCCGCCTGATTGGTCCATCCGGCTGTCAATCATTCATCTGCTCTGGAACTAATGTCGCCAAATAAAACCACACTTACACTTATCTGTTTAAAGAGTTTAAAGAGTTTAGTTTAAAACGGAGACGAAATGTTTCTACTTTTTCACCACATTTTTAAAATATTTTTTCTTTATTTTTCCTCATTATTACATTTTTTTTTTTTTTTTACAAATTGTGAAAAAACATTCCCACATTTTTAAAATATTTTTCTATATTTATTCCAAAATTTCTTAATAATTCAGAATTTTGTCCATGTTTTTCTCCACATTTTCCTCATTTTTCCCACTTTACCTAAAACGTTTGTCATATTTTCCCCAGTTATTTCCAGTTATTTTATTCTAACTTCTCCATATTTTTGGTCATATTTCCTGCTCGTCTTTGAAACGTCGGCTCGGTTTGTTCATCGACTCCGCGTTGATGGAGACTCAGACTGACAGCCGCCATTTTGGATCTGATGGTTTTGACGGACGGCGACTCGGGGCCTAAACGCTGCAGTTAGAGCCTTTCGCTAACGACCGCGCCCCGAGCTAACAGCGCTAATGACGGCTAACGACGCTAACGGCGGCTAAACTCACTAATGATCCACTCGGCCGAGCGAGTCCCGCTCCAGACTCTGAACTCCTTAAAGCAGGAGCTCCTTTCAAAACAAGAGCCTGAGAGAATAAACATGGGTCTGAGTGAATGAGGATGTTTTTACCGTTGTTGATGGCGGCGTTGGCGATCACCGTGGCCTCCGTCCACTGGTCGGCGCTGGAGACGCTGAAGGACCTCTGATGTCCCCCGATCTGGGACACGATGGACGAGCTGCTGCTCACGGACCCTGGACACAGAGGAGGCGATTATTTATGTATTTATTTTACTGACCTTTATTTAAACAGGAAAGTTCCACACACAGAGATTAAGAATCTCTTTCACAGAGAAGCCCCGCCTCCACAGAGAAGCCCCGCCTCCCCAGAGAAGCCCCGCCTCCCCAGAGAAGCCCCGCCTCCACAGAGAAGCCCCGCCTCCACAGAGAAGCCCCGCCTCCATAGAGAAGCCCCGCCTCCACAGAGAAGCCCCGCCTCCACAGAGCTCCAGAGCCTCAGTCATAGATTTAGGCTTCAGCTTTTAATTTCAAACAAACAGAACCCAGCGTGGTCACATGGTCACATGGTCACATGGTCACATGGTCACATGGTCACATGGTCACATGGTCACATGGTCACAGACGTTGGTCATTTCTGTGCTCACTACTGCCCCCTCAGGTCGTTCCAGTAACTGCAGCTTCTGTATAAAGCTGGTGCATGACGGCACCACAGACCCGGAGTCACACCTTCCTGACAGTGCAGGGTTTTAGAGGCAGCTGTGGTCACACGTCAGGACATGGAGGAACAGAGCTATGAGTCCTGTTTCCACCAGGGGGCGCTATTACAGCTCCATGAGGCCCAAAGAGAAGCACTTTCCTCACTGTTTACTGTGAGAAACATCCAGAAAAGCAGCAGTAGCTCCTTCCCTTCAGGCTCTGCAGACCTGTGCCTCGGCTGATCTTCACCTGACCTGGTCTGAGGAGCTGGAGTGTGAGCAGATGGAGCGGCTTTTTATGGACGCGCTTCCACCGAGTCTGGTTTAATTACGAGCCCGATCCAGGCCCCGCCCCCGAGTCTGGCGCGGCGTCCATCACCCACACGCTCACACACGGCGATTTATGGAACGATCGGGACACGTTTACGACGAGCAGAGAAATCACAGAGACATCATCGAGACGAGCCAAAAACAACGGAGCGTTTACACATGATTTACTCTGAGGAACATCTGCTCACATCTGCTGCTGCCGCCACGCACATACGTGATACATACGTGATACATACGTGATACATACATGTAGAGCTGCTCGATTATTGAAAAAAACAATCTCCACCATTATTTTAGTCATGATCGAAATAACGATTATTCAAACGATTATTTGTTGCCTTTAAATAAAAGTCTATCTTTATTTTAGGATATTGTGTAGAGGATATTTGAGGATTTCTACACTATCGTCTATCGGCCGATGGAGCTCTGACCAAAGCTCTGGGAGCGAGAGCGACAGACTCAGTAACTCTGCCCCCTAGAGGCCGTGAGCGCCACTGCAGGAGTCGTACATGTGGGACCAGTTACACAATGGAGATCATTATCTTCACTCAGACCTGGCTGTAAATACTGTGTAAGTGGAGCTAGCCCGCAGTTAGCTTAGCAGTTAGCCTGTTAGCTTCTTCTTTGTGATTCTGGTAAGGTGTTGGTGAAGGAAGTCGTGGTTTTCTGTCCAGACACCAGGGGGCGATGAAAGACCCCCCGTCATCCCATTAACACTGAATCACCCCCACAGGGACAACGGGGAGGATTTATTAAGGTAAACAAGTTACACAGTTCTGCTTTAAGACATGCCGTCAGTGTGAACCTCACAGAACCTCGTTTGAACCTCGTTTGAACCTCGTTTGAACCTCGTTTGAACCTCACAGAACCTCGTTTGAACCTCGTTTGAACCTCGTTTAAACCTCTGCAAAAGGTATTGTTGATCATCGTGCAAAATGCCGCGGCTGCAACACTATGCTTATGCTACTGTTTACTGCAGTAGTAGTACTATAGTAGTAGTAGTAGTAGTAGTAGTATAGTAGTACCTGTGCTGATCTGCAGGCCGCTCAGCTCCTTGTTGAGGCCGTTGGTTACTGCAGTAGTACTATAGTAGTAGTAGTACTATAGTAGTAGTAGTAGTATAGTAGTAGTACCTGTGCTGATCTGCAGGCCGCTCAGCTCCTTGTTGAGGCCGTTGGTTACTGCAGTAGTACTATAGTAGTAGTAGTAGTATAGTAGTACCTGTGCTGATCTGCAGGCCGCTCAGCTCCTTGTTGAGGCCTCTGGTTACTGCAGTAGTACTATAGTAGTAGTAGTAGTATAGTAGTAGTACCTGTGCTGATCTGCAGGCCGCTCAGCTCCTTGTTGAGGCCGTTGGTTACTGCAGTAGTACTATAGTAGTAGTAGTAGTATAGTAGTACCTGTGCTGATCTGCAGGCCGCTCAGCTCCTTGTTGAGGCTGCTGGTTACTGCAGTAGTACTATAGTAGTAGTAGTAGTAGTAGTAGTAGTAGTACCTGTGCTGATCTGCAGGCCGCTCAGCTCCTTGTTGAGGCTGCTGGTTACTGCAGTAGTACTATAGTAGTAGTAGTAGTAGTAGTAGTACCTGTGCTGATCTGCAGGCCGCTCAGCTCCTTGTTGAGGCCGTTGGTTACTGCAGTAGTACTATAGTAGTAGTAGTAGTAGTAGTAGTAGTAGTACCTGTGCTGATCTGCAGGCCGCTCAGCTCCTTGTTGAGGCTGCTGGTTACTGCAGTAGTAGTACTATAGTAGTAGTAGTAGTAGTAGTAGTAGTTGTAGTACCTGTGCTGATCTGCAGGCCGCTCAGCTCCTTGTTGAGGCCGTTGGTTACTGCAGTAGTACTATAGTAGTAGTAGTAGTATAGTAGTAGTACCTGTGCTGATCTGCAGGCCGCTCAGCTCCTTGTTGAGGCTGCTGGTTACTGCAGTAGTACTATAGTAGTAGTAGTAGTAGTAGTAGTAGTACCTGTGCTGATCTGCAGGCCGCTCAGCTCCTTGTTGAGGCCGTTGGTTTTGGCGTTGCCGGCGGCGACGGCGCAGGTGGACACGGCGCGCGGCGGTCGTTTCCCCGGGACCTTCACCGTGGTCCGCAGCAGATCCACCTCTTTACCGTGAACGTTCTGCATGTAGTCCTGAGAACACAGGGGTAGAACAGCTTTAGAACCAACATACATGTACATATATATATATATATCTATATGTATAACACATATATATATATACATATGTATATATATATATATATATGTATGTGTTATACATGTGAACGTTCTGCATGTAGTCCTGAGAACACAGGGGTAGAACAGCTTTAGAACCAACATACATATACATATATATATATATGTATATGTATAACACATATATATATATACATATGTATATATATATATGTGTTATACATGTGATGATGTGAACGTTCTGCATGTCGTCCTGAGAACACAGGGGTAGAACAGCTTTAGAACCAACATAGACATATATATATACATATAAATATGTATATGTATATGTACAACACATGTATATATATATATATATATGTGTTGTACATGTGAACGTTCTGCATGTCGTCCTGAGAACACAGGGTTAGAACAGCTTTAGAACAAACTCCTCACATACTTTTATCTGATTTTAATACTGATAATAACACACACCCCAAATGACCTGAGACCATGTGACCTGAGACCATGTGACCTGAGACCATGTGACCTGAGACCATGTGACCTGAGACCATGTGACCTGAGACCATGTGACCTGAGTCCATGTGACCTGAGTCCATGTGACCTGAGACCATGTGACCTGAGACCATGTGACCTGAGACCATGTGACCTGAGACCATGTGACCTGAGACCATGTGACCTGAGACCATGTGACCTGACAGAGGACGTCGGACTTCGTGTCGTGGTAACCGTGGCGACGTTAACCTGTTGCCATGGTTACCACGATAAGCCTGTTTTAAAGCAAAGGCGTCTTCATTTCCTTCCGCACTAATGGCGTCCGCGCTGGCCTCCTGCTGCCCCGTCTCTCCGCCCGCCTCTCGCTCCTCTGTTCTTCCTCGCCGTCCTCTGTTCCTCCTCGCCGTCCTCCTCGCCGTCCTCCTCGCCGTCCTCCTCGCCGTCCGCTCGCCTCGCCGCGTGGCGCCGTCCCGCTGAGCGTCTGAAGCTTCCTCTCGAGTGGATTAAACGTCTCCTTGATCACGGTTCCTGTCGCGCCGGATCCTTCCGAGCGGAGGCCAATTACGGCGCCCCGGCCCCTCGCCGCCGCGCTCTTATTCTGAAGTGCGGGGCCCTTTCATTGTGGAGTGGCCGCGCTTTTATTTTGAAGTGCTAATGCGTGTCCTTCTGTCGCGCTCCGCGGGGAAAAGGCCGTTAGCGCCGCATTAGCAAGCGCCGATCAAAGCGCTTAGATTAGCACAAAGATCTGCATCTCAGAGCGACAGAAGGCTTTAAACGCCGCACGCTGAGGCCACACACACATATACACACACATACACACACACACACACACACACACACGCTAACACACACACACACGCTAACACGGCAACTACACGACAATTACACCACAACTATACCACATATATACATATACACATGCTAATACCACAAAGATCTGCATCTCAGAGCGACAGAAGGCTTTAAACGCCGCACGCTGAGGCCACACACACATATACACACGCTAACACACACATACACGCTAACACGACAATTACACCACAACTATACCACATATATACATATACAAACACTAATACCACAAAGACCTGCATCTCAGAGCGACAGAAGGCTTTAAACGCCGCACGCTGAGGCCACACACACACACACACACATACACGCTAACACGACAACTACACGACAATTACACCACAACTGTACCACATATATACACAACATATACAACACGTACACACACAGAGCCAGGTTTAAATGTGAGGTTTTATTTGGGGACAGTATTTGTTAAAGATTTGTTTAGTTTTAGAATAAACGAGTTATTAACATTTCTCCTGCTTTACTTCCTTTGTTTCGTTCCTTCTTCCCTTTTTGTTACAACGACAACAAAAGAATCTCTCCTTATTCAGTTTGACGGGTCTTAGTTTTGCTGTGGAGAAGCTTTTAGATTTGGGCAAAGCTGAACTGGAGACAACGGGCTGAGGCTGGGAACGTTTAAAATCGACTTTATTTTAATTTAATATTTTTGAGCCTGAATATAATGATGTGATATTACGTTTTCTCTCGGCTTTACCCAAATCTAAAGAGCTTATTCTTGTGGTCCTCTCCTCCGTGTGATAGTGGCGTGTGATAGTGGCGTGTGATAGTGGCGTGTGATAGTGGCGTGTGATAGTGGCGTGTGATAGTGGCGTGTAATAATGGCGTGTAATAATGGCGTGTGAAATGTCGGCGCTGAACTCTCCTCTTCATCATCAGGATCAGTGACATTTCCTGATCCCGGTTCAAGTGTTGGTAATTGCCGGTGGAGTCGGGGCTTTGGCGCTCGTCCCGCTCGTCCCGCCGCCGCCGCCGCCGCCGCCGCCCGCCGTCCCCTAACGAGGCTCGGGGGAAAAAACGCCGCGAATTATCCGAGCCATTAATCAGGATTCAGCCGCCAAGACCGCGGAGAGCGGCGCGTGTGTGTTTTGGCGCCGGGTCGAGGAGCGCTCGCCAAAACGCCAAACAATTAAGGAGAGCGCCGTTTGTCAGGGCGGATTAACGACCACACGCAGCCACGAGCCGCACACACACACACACATACAGAGGGACACGAGCCGCACACACCCCCATACAGAGGGACACGAGCCCCACCCCCCCCCCCACATACAGAGGGACACGAGCCGCAGCAAATGCCAGTGTTTTCATCAGGGGCCCCGAGTGTCAGGGCTTCAGGATCCACCATCACCCCCGGATGACGAGCCCAGGACCCAAATAAAACTGTACTTGTCCTATATCGTATAGAATATTCGATTTCCCTTTAATTATGATCAAAACAATCCCGTTCATTTAACAGACACAGTGAGGGTTTCCAGGCACTTTCAGATGTAAAATATTGAATAAAAGTTCCCTGTAGTCTCGCGACCCACTCAAAATGGTTCCATGACCCTTTTTTGGGCCCCGGCCCCCCAGTAGAAAATCACTGTTTAACATTATACACGACCAAGCGGGACGTTCTGCAGGTGAGACGCTGCAGGTGAAAAGGGAAAAATTATATTTACAGATATCAATTTGAAACTGTTGCTGTCGATCACTGGCATAAATGTGAGAAAAAAATACAAGTTTTCTGTCATTTTATCTTTTCATATAAGAACAAGGTGTTTTGTGCCTAAAAATGCCCCAAATTTCCCATCTTTTCGGAGACGAAATCTGGAGCTGCTGGAGAAAAGAATGAGTTTGAATCATTTCCTCCATAATCAGAGTTTCCTTCTCGTTGTAAATAAATAAAGTCCTAAAGTGTTAAAGGGAAAGTGTGCGGTTCATCTCAGAGCGATCCATCGCGGCGCTGCTTTAAACTCCATGTTCTCCTTCACTTCATCCATATTAGTTTTATTAGGATCCTTTAAAGGCTCGTTTGTTCCCCCGTGTCCGTTTGTATCGACGCTTCGCTCCTGGCGGTCAGCACTTCTGAGGCCACGCCCCCTTTAATAACGGATCTGCTGTGAGCTGATGGAGGTTTGAACGACTCCGCCCTCAGATATTATCGACCCGTGAGAGGCCAGACGCTGCAGAGGAGGCGTCTGTGTCATATTTAGTCCTTACGTCTGTTTTAACTCTTAATATAAGCACACGTTTAACCCGGGTCTGTCACAGAGATGCTTTATCAACAAATACATAAAGGAGACTGAAGGCTAAAGCCAAACACAGAAATATAGAAAATACTGCCTCTAAATCGTGCTGCGGCCCTCGCTTTGAGAACCACTGATCACATTCTTCAGACTTCTTTTCGACACCGATACTGGAATATTTGTCTAGAACACCTGGGGCTTATTTTATTTCTTTATTAAAGAGTGGGTGTTATGTAAATGGATTTTTTCAAGCTTTCCATCATGTTATTCTGTCACTCCCTCATTAAAAACATGGCTGAAGTGTTGCCTTGGCACATTCACGTATTTCTGAGTAATCTGTAAAAACTCTGATGGCGGCCATTTTAGGGATAGGTTTGCCTGAGTCCTCCTAGGAACGCCCCCACCTCCTGGAGACGCCTCCGAGCTTTCGTCACCAGCCGAGTAACCAACCACTGCTCCTCAGCAGAACCCCCTCCCCACTGATGCCACAGACAGCGTGTGGAGGGGGCGTGTCTAAAGGCTCAGAGGTTCTTAAAGAGACAGAGGCCTATTTCAAGACATTCACTACAGCCATTTTGAGAGAGACATTTTATACAAGGCAGTTATTCTAATTTACTGCATTTACAGACCAACAGAAGGTTTGTCATCATTGTAGTGTGATATAGACTGGTGCTATGGGACTGACAAAAGCAGAACACCCCCTCTTTAAAGAAAAACTATGCCTAATATTTTCTGTTTTCTGAACAGTCAGAAAAGTACAAATGATTTCAAGTTTGCCTCGATTAAGGAGAGGTCTCTGTTTCACACCTGCCCCCTGCTGGCCGGCCCTCACACCTGCCACCTGCTGACCGGCCCTCACACCTGCCCCCTGCTGGCCGGCCCTCACACCTGCCCCCTGCTGACCGGCCCTCACACCTGCCCCCTGCTGGCCGGCCCTCACACCTGCCCCCTGCTGACCGGCCCTCACACCTGCCCCCTGCTGGCCGGCCCTCACACCTGCCCCCTGCTGGCCGGCCCTCACACCTGCGCGGCCTGATGACATCATCACACAGCGCCGCTTGTTTTTGAGCCACGGCACGAGAAACGTGGAGGGAAAATAATCCCAGCGCCGTGAAATACCTGAAGCACAACTGTACACAGACAAATACTTATAATCACATTGATAAAGTACTTCATCCCTCAGGCCTAAAGCGCTTCACAAACACCTCACGTTTCTCACGTTTCTCTCTTCAGTGTGTTTGTCCTGGTTTCTCTGCAGCGTCAACAAAGCCACATTCCTTCAGAGAGCCTTGTGCGTGTGTGTTCAGGGGAGGCGTGTTTTTGGCGTGTTCTGTGCGTGTTCTCGGCGTGTTCTGCAGACGTGCCTCTCTGGACTCGTGTCTGTCAGCTCCCGGCCCCCGTCGGCCCCCGTCGGGCCCCCTCGGGCCCCGGGGCCTCTCTCCTCGTCTTTGTTTGCTCGCACTAATCACATAAAGTCAATCAGACACGCTCGTTAGCCGCGGCGCTACACGGCGCGAGGCTAATTAACGGCGGCGAGGTCTCCGAGGAGTAAACAGGAGCGAGGACGGCGCCGCCGGCCAAACGCCGACTCCAGAGGACTGAGGAGGACTAAGGAGGACTGAGGAGGACTGAGGAGGACTGAGGAGGACTGACTGGACTCCTCTACAGTCCTCCACAGTCCTCCTCAGTCCTCCACAGTCCTCCACAGTCCTCCACAGTCCTCCTCAGTCCTCCACAGTCCTCCACAGTCCTCTACAGTCCTCCACAGTCCTCCACAGTCCTCCTCAGTCCTCCACAGTCCTCCACAGTCCTCTACAGTCCTCCACAGTCCTCCACAGTCCTCCTCAGTCCTCCTCAGTCCTCCACAGTCCTCCACAGTCCTCCACAGTCCTCTACAGTCCTCCACAGTCCTCCTCAGTCCTCCACAGTCCTCCTCAGTCCTCCACAGTCCTCTACAGTCCTCCACAGTCCTCTACAGTCCTCCACAGTCCTCCACAGTCCTCTACAGTCCTCTACAGTCCTCCTCAGTCCTCTACAGTCCTCCTCAGTCCTCCACAGTCCTCCACAGTCCTCTACAGTCCTCCTCAGTCCTCTACAGTCCTCCTCAGTCCTCCTCAGTCCTCCTCAGTCCTCCACAGTCCTCTACAGTCCTCCACAGTCCTCTACAGTCCTCCACAGTCCTCTACAGTCCTCTACAGTCCTCCACAGTCCTCTACAGTCCTCCACAGTCCTCTACAGTCCTCCTCAGTCCTCCACAGTCCTCTACAGTCCTCCACAGTCCTCTACAGTCCTCCACAGTCCTCCACAGTCCTCCACAGTCCTCCTCAGTCCTCCACAGTCCTCCTCAGTCCTCCACAGTCCTCTACAGTCCTCCACAGTCCTCTACAGTCCTCCTCAGTCCTCCTCAGTCCTCCACAGTCCTCCACAGTCCTCCACAGTCCTCCACAGTCCTCCTCAGTCCTCCTCAGTCCTCTACAGTCCTCCTCAGTCCTCCACAGTCCTCCTCAGTCCTCTACAGTCCTCCTCAGTCCTCTACAGTCCTCCTCAGTCCTCTACAGTCCTCCACAGTCCTCTACAGTCCTCCACAGTCCTCTACAGTCCTCCTCAGTCCTCCACAGTCCTCCTCAGTCCTCTACAGTCCTCCTCAGTCCTCTACAGTCCTCCACAGTCCTCCACAGTCCTCCACAGTCCTCTACAGTCCTCCACAGTCCTCTACAGTCCTCCTCAGTCCTCTACAGTCCTCCTCAGTCCTCCACAGTCCTCCTCAGTCCTCCTCAGTCCTCCACAGTCCTCCTCAGTCCTCCTCAGTCCTCTACAGTCCTCCTCAGTCCTCCACAGTCCTCCTCAGTCCTCCTCAGTCCTCCACAGTCCTCTACAGTCCTCCTCAGTCCTCTACAGTCCTCTACAGTCCTCCACAGTCCTCTACAGTCCTCCTCAGTCCTCTACAGTCCTCCACAGTCCTCCTCAGTCCTCCTCAGTCCTCCACAGTCCTCCTCAGTCCTCTACAGTCCTCCACAGTCCTCTACAGTCCTCTACAGTCCTCTACAGTCCTCCACAGTCCTCTACAGTCCTCCACAGTCCTCCTCAGTCCTCCTCAGTCCTCCACAGTCCTCCTCAGTCCTCTACAGTCCTCCACAGTCCTCTACAGTCCTCCTCAGTCCTCCACAGTCCTCCACAGTCCTCTACAGTCCTCTACAGTCCTCCTCAGTCCTCTACAGTCCTCCTCAGTCCTCCACAGTCCTCCTCAGTCCTCTACAGTCCTCCACAGTCCTCCACAGTCCTCCTCAGTCCTCCTCAGTCCTCCTCAGTCCTCCACAGTCCTCCTCAGTCCTCCTCAGTCCTCCTCAGTCCTCCACAGTCCTATACAGTCCTCTACAGTCCTCCTCAGTCCTCTACAGTCCTCCTCAGTCCTCCACAGTCCTCCTCAGTCCTCTACAGTCCTCCTCAGTCCTCCTCAGTCCTCCTCAGTCCTCTACAGTCCTCTACAGTCCTCTACAGTCCTCCTCAGTCCTCTACAGTCCTCCTCAGTCCTCCTCAGTCCTCTACAGTCCTCTACAGTCCTCTACAGTCCTCCTCAGTCCTCTACAGTCCTCTACAGTCCTCCTCAGTCCTCCTCAGTCCTCTACAGTCCTCTACAGTCCTCTACAGTCCTCCTCAGTCCTCTACAGTCCTCCTCAGTCCTCCACAGTCCTCCTCAGTCCTCTACAGTCCTCCTCAGTCCTCCTCAGTCCTCCACAGTCCTATACAGTCCTCCTCAGTCCTCCTCAGTCCTCCACAGTCCTATACAGTCCTCCTCAGTCCTCCTCAGTCCTCCTCAGTCCTCCTCAGTCCTCCTCAGTCCTCCACAGTCCTCCTCAGTCCTCCACAGTCCTCCTCAGTCCTCCTCAGTCCTCCACAGTCCTCCTCAGTCCTCCTCAGTCCTCCTCAGTCCTCCTCAGTCCTCCTCAGTCCTCCACAGTCCTCCACAGTCCTCCACAGTCCTCCTCAGTCCTCCACAGTCCTCCTCAGTCCTCCACAGTCCTCCTCAGTCCTCCTCAGTCCTCCACAGTCCTCCTCAGTCCTCCTCAGTCCTCCACAGTCCTCCTCAGTCCTCTACAGTCCTCCACAGTCCTCCACAGTCCTCCTCAGTCCTCCACAGTCCTCCTCAGTCCTCCACAGTCCTCCACAGTCCTCCTCAGTCCTCCACAGTCCTCCTCAGTCCTCCACAGTCCTCCTCAGTCCTCCACAGTCCTCCACAGTCCTCCACAGTCCTCCTCAGTCCTCCACAGTCCTCCTCAGTCCTCCTCAGTCCTCCACAGTCCTCCTCAGTCCTCCTCAGTCCTCCACAGTCCTCCTCAGTCCTCTACAGTCCTCCACAGTCCTCCACAGTCCTCCACAGTCCTCCACAGTCCTCCTCAGTCCTCCACAGTCCTCCTCAGTCCTCCTCAGTCCTCCACAGTCCTCCACAGTCCTCTACAGTCCTCCACAGTCCTCCACAGTCCTCCTCAGTCCTCCACAGTCCTCCACAGTCCTCCACAGTCCTCCTCAGTCCTCTACAGTCCTCCACAGTCCTCCACAGTCCTCCACAGTCCTCCTCAGTCCTCCTCAGTCCTCCTCAGTCCTCCACAGTCCTCCACAGTCCTCCACAGTCCTCCTCAGTCCTCCTCAGTCCTCCACAGTCCTCCACAGTCCTCCACAGTCCTCCTCAGTCCTCTACAGTCCTCCACAGTCCTCCACAGTCCTCCACAGTCCTCCTCAGTCCTCCTCAGTCCTCCTCAGTCCTCCACAGTCCTCCACAGTCCTCCACAGTCCTCCACAGTCCTCTACAGTCCTCCTCAGTCCTCCACAGTCCTCCTCAGTCCTCTACAGTCCTCTACAGTCCTCCACAGTCCTCCACAGTCCTCCTCAGTCCTCCTCAGTCCTCCTCAGTCCTCCACAGTCCTCCACAGTCCTCCACAGTCCTCCTCAGTCCTCTACAGTCCTCCACAGTCCTCCTCAGTCCTCCACAGTCCTCCTCAGTCCTCCTCAGTCCTCCTCAGTCCTCCACAGTCCTCCTCAGTCCTCCTCAGTCCTCCTCAGTCCTCCACAGTCCTCCTCAGTCCTCCACAGTCCTCCACAGTCCTCCTCAGTCCTCCTCAGTCCTCCACAGTCCTCCACAGTCCTCCTCAGTCCTCCTCAGTCCTCCTCAGTCCTCCTCAGTCCTCCACAGTCCTCCTCAGTCCTCCACAGTCCTCCACAGTCCTCCTCAGTCCTCCACAGTCCTCCACAGTCCTCCTCAGTCCTCCACAGTCCTCCTCAGTCCTCCACAGTCCTCCTCAGTCCTCCTCAGTCCTCCACAGTCCTCCACAGTCCTCCACAGTCCTCCTCAGTCCTCCTCAGTCCTCCTCAGTCCTCCTCAGTCCTCCACAGTCCTCCTCAGTCCTCCACAGTCCTCCACAGTCCTCCTCAGTCCTCCACAGTCCTCCTCAGTCCTCCACAGTCCTCCTCAGTCCTCCACAGTCCTCCACAGTCCTCCTCAGTCCTCCTCAGTCCTCCTCAGTCCTCCTCAGTCCTCCACAGTCCTCCTCAGTCCTCCACAGTCCTCCACAGTCCTCCTCAGTCCTCCTCAGTCCTCCACAGTCCTCCTCAGTCCTCCTCAGTCCTCCTCAGTCCTCCTCAGTCCTCCTCAGTCCTCCTCAGTCCTCTACAGTCCTCCTCAGTCCTCCTCAGTCCTCTACAGTCCTCCACAGTCCTATACAGTCCTCTACAGTCCTCCTCAGTCCTCCTCAGTCCTCCTCAGTCCTCCTCAGTCCTCTACAGTCCTCCTCAGTCCTCTACAGTCCTCCTCAGTCCTCTACAGTCCTCCTCAGTCCTCTACAGTCCTCCACAGTCCTATACAGTCCTCTACAGTCCTCCTCAGTCCTCCTCAGTCCTCCTCAGTCCTCTACAGTCCTCCTCAGTCCTCCTCAGTCCTCCTCAGTCCTCTACAGTCCTCCACAGTCCTATACAGTCCTCTACAGTCCTCCTCAGTCCTCCTCAGTCCTCCTCAGTCCTCTACAGTCCTCTACAGTCCTCCACAGTCCTCCTCAGTCCTCCACAGTCCTATACAGTCCTCTACAGTCCTCCTCAGTCCTCCTCAGTCCTCCACAGTCCTCTACAGTCCTCTACAGTCCTCCACAGTCCTCCACAGTCCTCCTCAGTCCTCCACAGTCCTATACAGTCCTCTACAGTCCTCTACAGTCCTCTACAGTCCTCCTCAGTCCTCCACAGTCCTCTACAGTCCTCTACAGTCCTCTACAGTCCTCCACAGTCCTCCTCAGTCCTCCACAGTCCTATACAGTCCTCTACAGTCCTCCTCAGTCCTCCTCAGTCCTCCACAGTCCTCCACAGTCCTCCTCAGTCCTCCTCAGTCCTCCACAGTCCTCCACAGTCCTCTACAGTCCTCCACAGTCCTCTACAGTCCTCCTCAGTCCTCCTCAGTCCTCCTCAGTCCTCCTCAGTCCTCCTCAGTCCTCCACAGTCCTCCACAGTCCTCCTCAGTCCTCCACAGTCCTCCTCAGTCCTCCTCAGTCCTCCTCAGTCCTCCTCAGTCCTCCTCAGTCCTCCTCAGTCCTCCTCAGTCCTCCTCAGTCCTCCACAGTCCTCCTCAGTCCTCCTCAGTCCTCCTCAGTCCTCCACAGTCCTCCTCAGTCCTCCTCAGTCCTCCACAGTCCTCCACAGTCCTCCTCAGTCCTCCACAGTCCTCCACAGTCCTCCACAGTCCTCCTCAGTCCTCCTCAGTCCTCCACAGTCCTCCACAGTCCTCCTCAGTCCTCCTCAGTCCTCCTCAGTCCTCCTCAGTCCTCCACAGTCCTCCTCAGTCCTCCTCAGTCCTCCACAGTCCTCCTCAGTCCTCCTCAGTCCTCCACAGTCCTCCACAGTCCTCCACAGTCCTCCTCAGTCCTATACAGTCCTCCTCAGTCCTCCACAGTCCTCCACAGTCCTCCTCAGTCCTCCTCAGTCCTCCACAGTCCTCCTCAGTCCTCCACAGTCCTCCTCAGTCCTATACAGTCCTCCACAGTCCTCCTCAGTCCTCCACAGTCCTCCACAGTCCTCCACAGTCTTCCTCAGTCCTCCTCAGTCCTCCTCAGTCCTCCTCAGTCCTCCACAGTCCTCCTCAGTCCTCCTCAGTCCTCCTCAGTCCTCCACAGTCCTCCTCAGTCCTCCTCAGTCCTCCTCAGTCCTCCTCAGTCCTCCTCAGTCCTATACAGTCCTCCACAGTCCTCTACAGTCCTCCTCAGTCCTCCACAGTCCTCTACAGTCCTCCACAGTCCTCTACAGTCCTCCTCAGTCCTCCACAGTCCTCCACAGTCCTCCACAGTCCTCCACAGTCCTCCTCAGTCCTCCTCAGTCCTCCTCAGTCCTATACAGTCCTCCACAGTCCTCCTCAGTCCTCCACAGTCCTCCTCAGTCCTCCTCAGTCCTCCTCAGTCCTCCTCAGTCCTATACAGTCCTCTACAGTCCTCCTCAGTCCTCCTCAGTCCTCCTCAGTCCTCCACAGTCCTCCACAGTAATGGACTTTTTTAATGATGACGGAGTCAAAACCTCATCCATTATTCCTGAAGCGTCTCTGTGTCTCTGATTTGGGTAAAGCTGAACATCTGTATCACTGGGAGGATCAGGCTAAAGGTTTATTTAGACGCTGAGGCTGAAGTAAAGGCTCAGAGAGGATCATCTGTGCTGTGGAAAGTTCCGCCGTGTGGCTTTAAAGAACCTAATGTGACTGAATTAATTAGATTTGCTCAAATAAAGTCTCGGTAAACGGAGCAATTAGTGCTAATGCGGGTTAAGTCTGACGAGGAGCCGGGCTCGTCTGCTCCAGATCACTCGCTCACTCTCTCGGTCTCTCCCCTTCCTCTCTCTCCTCTCTCTCTGTTATCTCCTTCTCCTTCCTCTCCCCCCCCCTCTCCTTCCTCCCCCCCGTCCTGTTGTCAGTCCACATCCCCCCCCCTCTCCCCTGATGCCTGTGACTGCTCCGATGTCGCCGTTGTCCTCTAACATCAGCCTCACACACACACACACACACACACACACACACAGACACACACACACACACACACACACACACACACACACACACACACACACACACACACACACACACACACACACACACACACACACACACACACACACAGGGGGAGCGAGGGAGGGGGAGAGTTCAGCTCACGTGTAAGCTGGGGTGGTAGGTGAGCAGGCCGTTGTCGCACAGCGTCACGTATTTCTTCTTCCATTCCTTGTTGAGGGATTTCCCGCTTCTCTTCAGCAGCATGCCCTGGAACACACACAAATACACAAATACTTCAGTACAACGGGATGAGTACAGATACTTCAGTACAGATACTTTAGCGCTGGAGACGGCTCCTCGTCCTCGTGCGAGGCCTCAGAGGGTTTCTGCACATGAGTTTTCTGCTTCAGCGTCGCCTCACACTCGATTAGAGCCAAAGGTAGGTCACACTTAAGACAAACACACTTCACACACTTCTCTTCATCTGCTCCCAAACAGCTGAGATCCTGCGGTAACTACGGCAACGGGACCCGGTCTGGTCCACCTCTCAGGACGGGAAGAATGTCAAGACAAAACCTCCCATTGAAGATTCATCTCCACAATCCCCCATTTATCACAACACAAGAAGAAAAAAGTCCTCAGGTATTTCCCATTTCTTCACTCATTTCCTTCGAATTTTCCACCATTTTCCCCCAATTATTTTTCTAATTTTCCTCAGTTTTCTATTTTTCACAGTTTCTTACCTTAATTTTCCACCTATTTTCTCCCAAACTTCCCTTAGTTTTTCTTCCTATTCCGCTTTTTTCCAAAATTTCCCCCGTTTGATCACAATTTTCTTCATATTTTCCTTCTTTTATCCCAATTTCTTTCCTAGTTTTCACACTATTTCCCCCCAAATTTTCCTATTTTTTCCCTAATATTCCCAAACTTTTTTCCAACTTTTCTACCAATTATTTTCCCAATTTTCGTCCTATTTTTCTACTTTCTACTTTAAAAAAATGTTCCTATTATTTTTCTCTTTATTTCCTCCTAATTCCTCCTTATTTTTTATTCTATTTATTTATATTATTTTATTTATTATTCCCTAGTATTCCTATTTTGTAATTTCTTCCAAACTTTTCCACCAGTTTTCCCGATCCTCTACAGTAGTTTCCTCTTTAGTCCTTTCTTCTTCCTCATTGTTGCAAACTGTAGATCTCCTCTCTCTCCTCTCTCCCCTCTCTCCTCCTCTCTCTCCTCTCCTCCTCTCTCTCCTCTCTCTCCTCTCTCTCCCCTCTCTCCTCTCTCTCCTCTCCTCTCTCTCTCCTCTCTCTCCTCTCTCTCCTCTCTCTCCTCTCTCTCCCCTCTCTCCTCTCTCCTCTCTCTCCTCTCTCCCCTCTCTCCTCTCTCCTCTCTCTCCTCTCTCTCTCCTCTCTCTCCTCCTCTCTCTCCTCCTCTCCTCTCTCTCTCTCCTCCTCTCCTCTCTCCTCTCTCTCTCCTCTCTCTCCTCCTCTCTCCTCTCTCTCTCCTCTCTCTCTCCTCTCCTCCTCCTCTCCTCTCCCTCCTCTCTCTCTCTCCTCCCCTCTCTCTCTCTCCTCCTCTCTCCCCTCTCTCCCCTCTCCTCTCTCTCCTCTCTCTCCTCTCCTCTCTCTCCTCTCCTCTCTCTCCTCTCTCTCCTCCTCTCTCCTCCTCCTCTCTCTCTTCTCTCTCTCCTCTCCTCCTCTCTCTCTCCTCTCTCTCTCCTCTCCTCCTCCTCTCCTCTCCCTCCTCTCTCTCTCTCCTCCTCTCTCTCTCTCTCCTCCTCTCTCCCCTCTCCTCTCTCTCCTCTCTCTCCTCTCCTCTCTCTCCTCTCTCTCCTCTCTTCTCTCTCCTCTCTCCCCTCCTCCTCTCTCTCCTCTCTCTCCTCCTCCTCTCTCTCCTCTCTCTCCTCCTCCTCTCTCTCCTCTCTCCCCTCCTCCTCTCTCTCCTCTCTCCTCTCTCTCCTCCTCTCTCCTCCTCCTCTCTCTCCTCTCTCCTCCTCCTCTCCTCCTCC